>NC_057925.1:53864430-54169238 GCF_018873765.1 Telopea speciosissima
ATGGCCGCTTCACCTCCTTCTCTGCTTGGAACTTCGTTCGCTACTCTGCCCCCATTGTCCTTTGGCACAACCTTGTCTGGTTCAAAGGCCACATTCCCTGCCATAAGCTCACCACCTGGAGAGCCCTCCGCCTTTGCCTCCCAACCCAAGCCTTCCTTATTCACCGTCATATCCATGTTTCCCCTACCTGCTCCCTTTGCTGGAACGGTCTCGAAGACATCCCCCACCTCTTCTTTGACTGCCCTTTCACCTCTACCATCTGGAAAAAAGCACCTTTCATCCATTTGGCACCGTAGCAGAAGACCCCTCCCTTTTGACAGAGAATGGCCCTGGGTGGCTAAGTCCTTCTCAGGGACCTTGATCTGCGACATCATTGGCAAGCTAATCTTTTGGAGCGGCTGTTCACCACATCTGGATGGAGCATAACATTAGGAGATGGAGTTTCAACTCTCGATCCTTTGATCTGATTTGGAAAGCCATCTCCTTTGATGTCTCTTCCAAGCTCAGCCATATCCCTCTTTGTGCTATCAGAGACACCCCTATAAATAGGCACATTGCAGTTTTTTGGGGTCTTGATCTAACCTCCCTTTTTATTGCCACCTTTGTGTAGGTCGGCTTTGTTTCTCCCCTCCCCCCTTTTTCCCTTGTATATTCCTTTCTCTCTTTTCCCTGCCCCCCCTGGGGTAAGGTAATACATATTTATTCACCCAAAAAAAATATATATATAAGGGGATATGTTCTCTGTCTAGGAGAGTGGCCCTGCACAAACACGGAGCCAATGGGAGTGCGTGTGAAAACGTCAACAGGGTGGGATTTCTCTGCCTTTCATTGGAGCAGGGTGGTCATGTCACCCCATGCTGTGTATGGGCACAAGAGCCACACTCTATGACTTAGTTTTTTTTATTTAAACCTATTCGTTTAGCCGAGCAAACCATACTTAATGAACAAGCTGATTACCAAAAAAAAATAAAAAATGAACAACCTAGTGTTTATTCACGTAGACACCCAACTAACATGACAAAAGATTGTGGACACACAACATGTAGAAACCCCCCTCCCCACAATCTAACCAAACAATAGTCGTTAAGCTTCAAGATTGCAATTTAGTAAACTGAAGTATGTGGTGTTGGAAACGTATCAATCAAATCTATATATTTGTGTGGATTAAATGAATTAATTTGCATGATTTATTAAAGAGCCTTGGTAGTCCTTAGGTTTTAACCTAAAACTGTTTAAGACAACCGTTCAAATTGATTTGCATGAAAGTCAAATTAACTTCGGATGCCATCCCATAACAACTAAAGTTAGTTGATTGCATGTGAAATATGGTTAGTTAATTTTCTGTGAATGTAAGTTTAATTTAAGTCCATGCAATGGATGTTCACGCGATGTATGTATGTCATTGCTTTGAGTTTATTTATATGTTTCCAATACTCTCACTCAATCCAAATGAGATATGGAAATTTCTAACGGGTGGACTATATATGGCCTTCTGTAGTTGGTTTGTTAATAGGTACCATTCAACTACTATTGCAGATGTCGATAAGATAATGCTTGAGTAGCTTGACGGCACAACCTGCATTCATCGCATATGAGATAAGAAGTGGACATAGTCAACGCGGGGTACACAGCAACAATGGCCACTATCCAACAATGTCATGCATCGTTCTAAGACAACAAGTATATACTTGACCTGAGTATGTGCTTGCCGATATGAATTGGCATGGTACGCAGGTCGCCAAAGACATTGAAAGTCTTCGTGACAAACAAAATTAGTACAATTGACCAACATGTGTGCAATGAACTCTGATAAACTAACTTATGCATGCAAGGGATGAATTGTTCTAATTCACACCCAAAGCTTTGAGGGAAGCTTAAAATATGGATAACCATTGATTAAGTTTTCTCGCTTGCATTGAATGAGTTATATTTGCAATTTAATAGTACATCATTAGCCTTCTTACCATCACTAGCACACTAATTATTTTTGTACTTGTATACCCCTAAAGGGAGTAACCATTGCACGAGACTCCCGCCACTATAGGGTTTGGGGAGGGTCATAATGTATGCAACATTACCCCTGCTTTGCGAAGAAGTTATTTCCAAAGTTTGCGATTGTATACCCTTGTCTGATTCAAATTGTTTGAACTAGACAAATGTATTCACTCATGCTTACACTACGCGAATTAAATTTTACCAAAAAGAAGATTTTCCTTCCCTAGCTAACTTTATGATGTCGTTCAAAATATGCCAAGGGTAGACATGATGAGGACGCTAAAGAAGATGTTCGATGAGCAAATTAGTAATACTCATTGGTAATTCAGGCCACTCATAGTCGGAAAATTATCCTCTCCAATTCCCTATAGCTTGGCAATGCGGCAGTGCTTGTGTGGATGTCCAACACATGGCAGCTCGGACAGCCAACGGTCTGAGCTCATTGACTATGTTGAGCTCATACCATTGGATGTCCGAGCTGCCACATGTCGGACATCCACACTAGACTGCCGCACTGCCGAGCTATAGGGAATTGGAGAGGATAATAATCCCCCATAGTCTCATACTACCTAAGATGATTCAAGGTTCTCCAATTCGTGACTATGGGAATGGAATCCGTTAAGTCAGTCATGGATATTGACCATCCACAGCCACAAACAAAAATTTCTACCCAAAAAAAAACAGCCACAAACAAAAGTTAAGTGAAGACACCACCACGTGAAGAGATCAAGGACTCCACAATGTGCAAACCCAAAGACAAGAAAGCTAAGCCAAGATTAGGGCATGGAAAAGCAAATGATTAACAAGAGTAAAGAAGAATGAAGAAGAAAGGAAGATCAAATAGAGTAGAGCGTGAATCATTAGGGCTAGATAGATAGCATTGAGAAGAACAGAAGCTCTGGAGAAAGCACTCATTCCAGCGCAGCATACCACCGCCAACTCAAGAGTGAAAGTTTTGACGGGAAGGAGAGAGTATTGTCTTGCGATACAAAGCCCAAGAGGGTTCTAGCACCCAACTCTAGAGAGTCTCCCTTCTCACTTCACCACCAATTTTGCCCAGTTTTTCTACTGGCAAAACAGATAAAATTGGGGTTTTTTAACCCCCTCAAAAAAAAAAAAAAAACCCAGATAAAATTGGGGTTGGAATCAGCCTGACCCTACTTAAATTCTTTAAACTACTATTCCCCCCCCCTCCCCGAAGATATAAATATAAAGGGAGAATGTTCTCTGTGCTGCAGCTCAGGCTGCCACAGGCACATGGGCCTGCCACTCAAGGGGGCAGGGTGGTCATTGCGCCCACCCCCATGTGCCTGGGCACAGCCTGCGCTACGGCACATAGAACAGCCCCATATATAAAATAAGGGAGAGCGATGGGTATGCTAGTGGTATATCGTATGCTAGCACCCTATGTGTCTATCACTCTCTTCATCCCTTACCTCTCGAAGGGAGGAAGAGAGAGATAGACACATAGGGTGCTAGCATACCCAACCTTTTCCTATATAATAAAATCAGACCAGCATACAGAAATCTGCCCCTATCCCACCCCCCCAGAAAAAAAAAAGTGCAGTGGTGCATTCGTTTCTAAGATGTTTAAAGCAGAGAATCCACATCATACAACAAAACTGTTTCAATAAGTAAGATGGTCAACGGTTAGTTGTTAATCTGTAGAAGCTGAAGACCAAATCTGATCCCAAGTTTAGGTATGATTCCCAGAAACTTTACCAGTAAAGCAAAGTGGCATCTTCATAATACAACAGAACGTTTTTGGTTGGCAGATATTTCCTCTTGTTCCCACCATTCCCAAAATAATAAAGCTGCTCTTCATTTCCTGAAATATTTCACTGCTTCAGAGTGCTCCCAGCATGCATGTTTTAAAAGTACCTATACCTTCCTGAAATTTTTAGTAGTTGATTAGTTGACATCTCTGCATGTTTCATTGATAATCCTGTGGAAGATCCTTTTTGCACTTTTCTTTTTTTTATAAATCTAGGATATGTTCACATGTTCACAATAACACCAATGATATTACGGCAAAATTAAAAAGGGAAAGCTCTAGAAAGTATGAAAAAGTATAAGAAAACAATAATGAATCAAATGTAGATCTATACAACTTTTGGCTGTTCACCCTCAAGTTCAGAGATTACAATTAGTGAATCTGTCATTCCAAGAGAAAGAGGCTGTGATTTGGGATTTGGGTTTATAACCTGCCATGAAAAATGTCTGGGTGAGAAAGGAAACAATTTTGAAATGAGCTGAAAATGAAAACAGTGTACCTTCTTATTGTTTTTTACATAGCCAATAGCAACTTCTCGCCGCAAATTTGCTCTTTCAGAAAGTTCATCAAATGATGGATTCTCCCATTCTTTCATGTAAAGGCTCATATCCTATCATCAAAAACACTTACGTAAAACTTGTGGAGGATCCGGAGTTATTACTGATTTGGTTACTACTTACTAGGTTTGGAAAAGCATGCAAGTGATGCAACGCTGTATTGATGATAGTTTATCATAGTAGCAATAGTAATAAGGAAGTGGATTCTGTTGAAACTTTGTGGACACCTCATTCATGTCATATACTAACCATGTATCAGGTTTCTGCATATAGTTGAACTACATGTGAGGAAAGGTTTGCAAATTGGTTGAGAAGTCAGTTTGAAGAAATTTGGACCACTGAGACACAAGTAGAATAGCACAACACGGTGTGGACCATACTATTGAGATGGGCCACTAAATATGGGTTGTGACCACATATATCCTATTGTCGAAATCTCCAAACCAACTCTCCCCACATGCCATAAAATAGCCATCACACAAGGACACTTTCATCAGCCAATGGAGAAGGAAACCTTGTAATAGTTCAAGGGCAAGAAAACAACCAAATGAAAAAACGGAAGCCTTATAATCTCGCATAAAGAAAAAGCCATTTCCCAGTGCTGGTCCCGCCTATGCTGGGTCCTGGGAGGGATGAGTTTGGAGTCGGTCTAACCTTTGGGCACTTTTCCGCAAAGTGGCCACCTCAAGACTCGAACCTTTTACCATTGCTCTAAGCAAGAGTAGCAACGAGGGAAATCCCATTTTAAAGTATGCTAGGGTATTGACCTGGAGTGGCTCTAGTGAACATACGGTATTTAGTGCATGAGATGGTGGAAAAGTCTGAATGGGCTGCACTTCGTCATAAACAATGAAGGGCATCACCCCCATCACACATAATTATTGAAAGCATAATGTTATGCTAATTATTTTCTTTTACTTGTTTATGCATTACTTTCCGAAGCTAACTCTACAATAGATAAATTATTTTACCCTCCCCTCCCCCTTCTTCAAGACATATTTTACGAAATGTATTTAAACTGGTCTATATCAGAGATTTTGTTTTATTAGTTTCATTATTCAATCAGAGGTACATACTACACACAAAATCCTTCTATTTCAACCCCTCAGGGACCGTGGTTTTGGATGGGAAAGGGACCCAAAGGTCTAACAGGTGAGAGGCCAGGTTTCAAATCCTGGTCTGTCCTTGAATTGTCATCACTTAGTTTTCCCCAAGCAGGCTAGAATTTTCTAGGATACAGCCATTACAGTACCTATCTTATATTTGCATTAGGACATTTCTATCATAGTAATGAAGAGATATGGGGATTTCCATTTCCATTAAAAATATGCCTGGAGATGGAATGATAGCCCCTATATAGAGGAGCAAGGTTTAGGGAAGGAACCTCTCTTACATTATGAAATCATGATTTCAAGAGTAATAAATGTGCTTAATTCAGGGAAGACACTGACCATATCAGGTTAGTGTCTTTAAGAAAATTCTCCAAAGTGCATCCTATTTAGTGGTCGGTCCAGGCCCCCAGCATTTCTTCCACCAATTTTCGACTACCACATGTGCAGTACAATACTGTGTTGGCGAGACTATCCAAAATATCATCAGGTATCCTTTTCTTTGCAACTTTTAGCAAAACAAAAATCTGGAGCAGTGAAATTATGGCAAGCCAGTTACCTTCACATATATTTCATCACCCTCTGCAGTAAGAATGTCTTTCCATACCTCATTCAGTTCACCATTCTCGGCCACTGTCATTTAAAAATGGAGTTAATCAAAACTGATTTCTCTGAGATATAAATTCCACAATAGTGAGAAAGTATTAAACTGAAGACCTTGAGCAGTTACAAGGCTCATTACTTCCTCTGATGCAATGTATGTTAGGGATGGCTTAATTCTTGCGATCTGTGAGCATAAGAAGACATTTAATATGATATCATCATATTGGATAGAGATTCATTTAAGCGATGTGTATACATGCACAATAAAATTTGTAAGTGATACGTGCATACATGTACAACAAAAACAATTCATAAAAATTCAGTCTGTGACTGAAGCATTACTTGTTTGCCCAATTTTTTATCAACAATTTCTGCAACCATATTTTGCACCTGCAATTCATTCATTCTATACCATTTAGAAAATAATGCACTGAATCATAGATGCTCAAAAATATAAAGAAGAATAAAGGAGCCTCTAGGATCTAAACAATAGTAAAAATGAAATATTTCAGTGGTAATAAACCTGGACTTCAAATAAGTCATTATCTTAATGATAAATAATATTACCAGGAAAGAGTAAATATTCATTAAACCCAGAGATGCCCCTAGGGTGCAATTAAATTTCAAGTCATATTACCAAGAGGGGTTGTCAGTTAAGGAATTACTAAGGTTTTGTCATTAGAACTTTAACTCCAAGCTTGTGTTTGTACACATGAAAAAGGGCCATTACCCATTGCTGGTCCCGCCTATGTGGGGTCCTGGGAGGGGTGAGTTTGGAGTCGGTCCTAACCTTTGGCATTTTTTTGCACAAAGTGGCTGCCCTCAAGACTTGAACATATGCCCTGGAAGCCCAAACCTTCTACCATTTCTCTAAGGATGTTTCTGTTCACATGCTCATGAATATATTTTGAGAAGCGGGGGGGCCTTGGCGCAATGCTAAGGTTTCTCTATTGCAACCTGGTGGTCATTCGAGTCAGTAGCAGCCTCTCCGCAAAGCGGGGTTAAGGCTGCATACATACGCCCCTCCCCAGACCCTGCAGTAGCGGGAGCCTCATGTACTAAGAAAGCAAAAGCACAATTACAAAAATCCTCAAATAGAATGACAAAAAACCCCTGTATGCAGATTATAAGGCTGCACAAAACATTTTTGCCAAATTAGATTCTGATTTTCGTACCATTGGATAGTGCCCAGAAAATGCTTTCCAACAATATCTGAATTATAAAATTTAGATTTGTGGTTTCAAAATTATGAATTTTTAAAGATTTTAAGGATTTTCAGAATTTTTAAATGACATAAATACTAAAGTTGGTTGGACCATCAAGCTCGAACCAGACTAGAACCGGTCTTACCTATCGGATAAGGGTTTGCATCAGCATGCTGCATTAGCCATGTGACGGCACACCAGGTAATCTATGCAGCATGCCGAATAGCCTAAGCGGCACGCGGGTTCACTGCTTGTTGCGCCCGGCGAGCCATCCACATACAAAATGCGGAAATTGATTAAAAAGAAAATTTACTGGAAAAAGGCAAGTAATTCTGTACCGTTGGATTCAAAACGTGATATCACCTTTTAGATCCAATGGTTTGAGATGATTCAAGTTGGGAAACTTCCATAAGAGGGAAGGGGACCCCTTCAGCTATAAATTTGACCCCAGCCCATGTTTTAGATAAAATGAAATTTGATGAGAACTCCCTATGAGTATTGACTGTTGGGAGCTCCTCTGTAGTAGAGGTGACTTCCAACATCCCCGCCCGAGGTTCGGGTATCCCCTAAACCCAAATTTGGTAGCATTTTAAAGGTATTGAAGCCTTCTACACTTATTTAATTTCCCATAATTTTCTGAATTTCTTTGTATTTCTCATAAATTTCAGATTGAGGGTATGTTGCTGATTGTTACGGATAAGGATTATGTATCCCGTTCAGGTTCATTGTATGTGGGCTAAGGACTTCGACTGTGTTATGACTCAGCCTTAATTCACCATTCCTTATCTGTAATTCTTATCCTCTCTATAAATAATAAAGGGCCTCTGTCATTTAAAACAAGCCACTCCATTCACTAAACTCTCTTCTTCTCAACTTGGTATCAGAGCCCAATACTTGGCATATTTTTTCTTTAACTTCTCTGCTACAAGAAGAATACAATCCTACACGTTAGAGGCTCCGGCCTCCCAAGGCTGAGCATGGTCACAAAACATGCCGCCTTCCCTTCTGATCCACTGAGCATGCTATGGTACCGCCGGCCAACCGGCTCCAAACAATCATCACTTGGACCCCTGCCCCTCCCAGTACTCTCTCCTAGGGGCTTTAGCCCTATCGCTAGGGAGGTGTATGTAATTCCTTTCATATGCCGCCTTCGCTTCTCTTTTTCACCTTTTACCTCCCTAGGGAGGTGTATGTAATTCCTTTCATATTATTAGTGAAGTAATATAGGTGTGGTAGAGATAATTCTCTGACACACAAACATTGCACCATCATCTCTCTTCTCCTTCTCTTCTTCCACTTCTTCTCCTTGTTCTCTTACATTCTTCAATTTCCAACTGGATATCCATGCACTAGCGTAAGTTGTACAGGAATCCTATGGATTATCTGTTTAACCAAGACATATGTTATAGTCCTGTAGAGGAAGATTAGTCCCACGCCATAGACTCATATGGTCAGACAAGCTCTCATTAGACACTAACCACACCAGCTATTTAAATCCCCATCCCACATCAATATATATTTCATAGAAAGTAAAATTTTGTGAAGCAGATGACTTAAATATTGGGGTTGTGCTTCAAGCTGTTTCCACGCTTCAACCCTCAAATCATGGATTAAATATGAAGCATCCATCTACAAAGTGGTTACAGTTACTGACCTTGACTTTATCTTAGCTCCCCAAGCTCTTAAATTTTGGGTCCGTGTTTCAAATCTGTTCCAAACCTTGAACCCTAGAATTGAAGATTGAATAACACTATCCATCTGTAAGGATTGTTTTGGTTACTAAGGTCGAATGTTTCAAAAGTTGCTCAATATGGCAGTTATTCAACTCTAAAATGATTCAGTTAGCCATTTTGGTTTCCCATCATTATTCACTCGGAGTAGAGGTCAGCCTATATTATATGGACTGTTCAATATAGGATCTGTAACTGTGTCCAAACACCATATATAAGTCGTATCATTCCCACACCAGTCTAAAATTGTCAGCAAAAGAGATTACCACCACCATGACAATCTCATCTTGTTGAGTAGATCAGGAGATTTTAATCCTTGTATCCTTTATACTTGGATACTCAAAATGGGTATTAGTTTCATGTTTTTTTTTTGAGGTGATGGCATAGTATCATGTTGAATACTAAAAACTATATGTCCTTGTTGTATCTGGAAAGTACAGCATGTCATACCAATGCAAAGAAAAATACTAACCTTCACACCAAGTTTGTTGCAGATATTTTCAGCGAGAAGGAGAGAATATGCAGACTGCTTGTCTGCTGTGGATGGATCTGCATGGACATAGTCAGTCGAAGGTATTTCTTACACAACTGAGTTTCAATTTTCATATGTTATTACCTCTAAGAAGCCACTCTCTATCAGATATTACAACAATTGAAAAAGGCTCTCCATTCTGAAAAGAGTTGCGAATATTCAATATCGCTTCCTCTAAGGTGTCATAGTTCATGGGATTTCCCATCTGCAACATAAGAAAATATATGAAAAAAAATTGATGAAAACAAAACCAGTTTTCTGTTAAGAAAAATATAGTAAGATTCTAATGAAGAAGATATTACCCTATGAGAAACGCATATGTGTTTCAGTTTATTGTAGCCAGAAAGTTTAAAGGCCTTACTTCTCTCATCCAAAGGCACATCTGATAATATTTCCTGCAACTTTTATAGTCAAAACAAAATAAAGCATAAACTTATATATATATATATAAAGTTTGTTTCATTATGCTCCCAGCTACAAACATATTGATAGTTATCTCAAGTCTCGATGGTATCAGTTTTAACTAAATAGCTTAAGGGTTACAACCTACAAGAAATATGAAGCAGACCAAGCTCTTAAAGTTTGGGAGTAGCCCCGCTTCAAGATAAGCTACGAGAAAGTCATTTGAGATGGCATGGCCACGTTCAACGGAGGCCTTGGGATGCTCCAGTTCGGAGGAGTGACTTGATTCAGATTGAATGTACTAAAAGAGCTAGGGGAAGGCCTAAAACGACGCTAGGAGAAGTGGCAAGGAAAGACATGCATGGCTTGGGTTTTGTTTCAAGTATGATCTCGAATAGAGCTGCTTGGAGGGGTAGGATCTACGTAACCGACCCCATTTAGTTGGGATAAGGCTGTTGTTGTTGTAGGACAAGCTCTTAAAGTTTGAAATATCATAGTTATCCTCTAGATAGATTGAGCGTACTATTTTAAATTATCTCCCATTATTTCAACATTTGGTTGCCAACTCAGTACAGACACAGGTACTGGAGGACTGATCACCTAATAAAGAACTAAACACCAAACGGATATAGTCAAAATAATATCATCCCACCATATTTAAGAAAATAGAAAATCTGATCCTTCTAAAATACAGGAGGATTGAAGAGGAAGCAAAAGAAGATTGACATACTAATTCTCTCATCTTAAAATAAAGGCTGCACTTATCTATAAAAAATTCTTGGGTTTTGAACAAAACTACTTGTACCAAATTGAAGAATAGCTTGCCAGTGATGCAGTAATACCTTTAATTTCTTTCAAAGCACACCTAAGGGTGGGCAGACTAACAATAGGAAATGAAGCATCTACATCTCTCTAAATCAGAAAATTCACCTAATATTTAATGTCCAGACAAGATTTGAGGATTGGGTTCTAGATTGGTTCCAGATGATTGCAATCCAGATCAAGCTCCCGTGATGCATGCCCTCCAGCCAAAAAACAAATGAAAGCAAAGTCCACATAACACTACATATCATATGAAAATGAAATAATGAAAACCTAGTGAAAGGCCACAGTTTAGGTGGGGAAAACCCAAGTGATGCCCCAAATAAGAGGAAATGACCAATGAATATCTTTGGGAGGGAAAGATTAATCACCAGCCATCTCAGTCTTCTCCATGCCTGAACCTTTATTTTTCATGCTTATTATAATTGGAAAAGATGCATCAAGTTGAGAAAGAAGAGAGAAGAGAATGATTTTGTCTTATCAAGAAGACAGAGGCCACCACTTTATTTTTAACTTAGGAATATTACAAATATGGAATGATTGCTCAATCCTTATCTAGCACAATTAACATGTGCATAATGAATCTAGACACTACAATGTATCTAGACCAAACCAAACCAGCTGAACTAATTATAAAACCAGTTAGGGAATCCCGCTTAAGTTGGTGCATAGATGTTGCACATGCCCAACTTGGAGACAATAGGGTGAAAGGTCTTGATTGATAAACCTTTAGTGAAAATATCTGCCAATTGGTTCTCTGTGGTAACAAATGGCGTAAATATCAGACCAGCTTCAATATTCTCCTTAATGAAGTGTCGGTCAATTTCAATATATTTGGTCTTGTCATGTTGAATTGGGTTATGAGCTATATACTGATTGCAGCTTTATTGTCGCAGTACAGTCTCATAGGTCCTTCAGGTGCAACTTTTAGATTGCTGAGAATCATTTTCAGCCAAATGAGTTCACATATTCCTTGTGCCATTGCCCTATACTCAGCCTCGGCACTAGATCTGGAAACTACAGCTTGTTTCTTGCTTCGCCAAGTGACAAGATTCCTTCTAAGGAATGTGCAGTATCCAGAAGTGGATCGACGGTCGTCGATAGAACCCACCCAGTCAGCGTCAGCAAAAGATTCCAGCTTTAGCTTTCCATTGTTTGAGAACAAAATACCCTTCCCTGAAGCTGACTTTAAATACCAAAGGATTCTGTACACTGCCTCAAGGTGAACAGTCTTTGGATCATGTTGGAAGCGACTAAACGCCTACTGCACAAGCGATATCTGGCCTGGTGTGAGAGAGGTATACGAGTCTTCCTACGAGATGCTGATATCATTCTTTATCCACAAAGTCTCCACTTGTGCTGTAGAGTTGGTGGTTTACTTCGATGGGAGACTCAGCAGGTCTACACCCAAGCATTCATGTTTCTTCAAGAAGATCTAGGTCGTACTTTCTTTAATATGAAGATCCCTTTGCAAGATCGGGCTACTTCAATTCGTGTGAAAAATAAGAGAAGAAGAAAGAGAGAAAAAGAGAAAGAGAGAAAACGAGAGCGAGGCGATAGCTTGTTCAACTTTGGGAGTCGCAACTTAATGTTGGACCTCCCACCCTTTTCACTATATATAATTAACAAAGGGCATAACAGGAAAAATAAGAAAAAATAAAACAAGGGGTGCAGTTCTTTGTGCCGCAGCGCAAACTGTGCTCAGGCACATGGGGGTTGGCGCAATGACCACCCTGCCCCCTACACAGGCTGCCCATGTGCCTGGGCGCAGCCTGCGCCGCGGCACAGAGAACATTCTCCCATAAAACAAATACATAATTCCAAAAACTACCCAAAACCATCTCGGTATTAGCGCCTGATACCGAGACTACATAGTCTCAACTCACACTCCCCCTCAAGCTGGAGCATATATGTTAATCATGCCCAGCTTGTCACAAATATATTCCACTCTTACACTCCCCAAAGACTTTGTAAATACATCTACAAGTTGCTATCCTGTACGAACATGACAAGGAGAAATCAGCTCTTGTTGCAGCTTTTCTCGAACAAAATGACAGTCCATTTCAATGTGTTTCGTTCTTTCATGAAGCATAGGATTCGAAGCAATATAGACTGCAGTTTGATTATCACACCACAATTGCAAAGGAGAATCTTCTGAAAATCCAATAACTGTTTCACCCACATTAGCTCACAAGTAGCCTGTGCCATGGCCCGATATTCTGACTCTACACTAGATTGAGCAACAACTATCTGTTTCATGCTCTTCCCGGACACGAGGTTCCCTCCAACAAACGTGCATTGATCTCCTGTCAACTAGAGATCCAACTCAATCAGCATCTTAAAAACCCTTTATCCGCCCATGGCCATGATCACTATAAATGAGACCATGCCCAGGAGCCTTCTTGAGATAACGCAAAATATGCATAACAGCCTCCAAGTGAGACATCCGAGAAGCAGACAGAAACTAACTCACAAAACTAACGCTCAATGTCAGGCCGAGTCACAGTTTAATAATTCAATTTCCCAACAAGTCTCTGATACTTCTCAAGATCACCTAGAATATCACCATCATCAGTTGTAAGCTTTAAATTGGGATCCATGGGAGTATCTAGAGGTTTAGAGCCCAACATCCCTGTCTCTGAAAGAAGATCAATAACATATTTTCTCTGTGAAAGCGAAATTCCTTTCCTTGACTAAGCCACTTCCACACCCAAGAAATACTTCAATTTTCCAAAATCCTTGGTCTGAAATTTTTGCTGCAAATGCATCTTCAAGTTCTCAATACCTGAAGCATCATCTCTTGTAGTAACAATATCATCTACATAAACAACAAGAAATATTCTCCCTGCATCAAAACGTCGGAAAAATACGGAATGATCACTACCACACCTTGTCAGCCCAAACTCTAATACAACTTCAGTGAACCAACCAAACCACGCCCGAGGGGACTATTTCAGCCCATACAAAGACTTCTTGAGCTTACGCACTGTACCGACTCCCCTTGAGCAATAAACCCAGGAGGTTGCTCCATATAAACTTCCTCATGAAGATCCCCATGTAGAAAAAGCATTCTTAACATCTAGCTGATATAAAGGCCAATGATGAGTAGCAACAAGCGAAATTAAAATACGAACAAAAGAAAGCTTAGCCACAAGAGAAAAAGTATCCAAATAGTCTACACCATACACTTGGGCATAGCTCTTTGCCATAAGTCGGGTCTTCAAACGTGCCAAGGAACCATCAGGGTTAACCTTCACCACAAAAACTAACGACAACCAATATCTGATTTACCTGAGGCCTGAGGGTAAGGGAACAAGATCCCATGTCTGATTTTCCTCCAACGCCAACAGTTCCTCATTCATAGCAGCCTCCAACCAGGAGTGGATAATGCCTCTACAACAGACTTAGGAATAGGATGACTTTCAACAATAGTCAAACAGGAATGGAAGGTAGAAGACAAACCAGAATAGGACACAAAGTTAGAAATAGGGTGTTGGGTACAACTCCAAATACCTTTACAAAGAGCAATAGGGACATCAAGATCAGAAGAAGTATCCAAGGAAGAAGTACCTATTGCAGGACCAGTAGGTGAAGAAGACGGACCAGAAGTAGACGAATTGGGTGGGGCCCATACTTCTTGAAGGTGGCGTTGGTACACAATACGAGGTGGCAATGGTGGTGCTGGTGATAGTGAAGCAACTTGTGGAACTAGGTTAACAAGAGACTGAACAACATATACTCGAAGATCATCATCCAACTCAGAAATAACAAAAGAGGATTCATCATAAGGGGTGGATTCAAAGAAGGTGTTAACAAAATAGGAAATAGGAGAATGCTTGAATGATCGATTTGATCAAGTAAGCCTTATATTCATAACATAAAGAATTACATCCTAATGACAAAAATACCCCTAGCTTAGCCGACTTAACTAGGCAGTACATAAAGCATAAAATAAAACCCCAAAATGACCAGAATACCCCACGGTATTCTGGTATTCTGGTTTACATTATTCAACAATCCCCCTGAAGTTGGAGCAAAAATGTCAATCATGCCCAACTTGACTAAATTAGGATGAAACATCTTTCCAGGCAATGCCTTGGTGAATATATATCAGCAAGCTGATCAGTAGACTTCACAAAAGGAACACAAATCAGCCCTTCTTCTACTTTTTACTTAATGAAATGCCTATCCACTTCAACATGCTTGGTACGATCATGCTGTACCGGATTATATGCAATGCTGATTGCAGCCTTGTTGTTACAATACAACAACATAGAGAGACGAATAGGAACACCAAGATCTTGTAGCAAACCCTTCAGCCAGAGTAACTCACAAATGCCTTGTACCATAGCATGAAATTCTACTTCAGCACTAGAACGAGCCACCACATTCTGCTTCTTGCTACGCTAAGTGACAAGATTGCCACCTACAAAAGAACAATACCCAGAGATAGACTTGCGATCTAGAGAACCAGCCCAATCAGCATCAGTGTATGCCTCTATCCATAGGTAATCATGAGGAGACAAGAGAATGCCTTTCCCTGGAGCTGACTTCAAGTAGTGAAGAATACGAAGAACAGTCTCCATATGGGAAGAGTAGGGGTCATGCATAAATTGACTTATAGTACCCATAGCAACAGCAATGTTAGGACGTGTAAGTGAGAGATAAATCAACTTCCCCACTAGTCTTTGGTATTGGCCTTTATCAACAGGTTCACCCTCCTTTTCCTTGAGATGAACATTAGTATCCATAGGAGTATTTGAAGAGTGACATCCTAACAAACCAGTTTTTGCCAATAAATTTAGAACATACTTCCTTTGGGAGAGAAAGATGCCCTTAGCAGATTTAGCAACTTCAATCCCAAGAAAGTACCTAAGCTTTCTTAGATCCTTAATCTCAAACTCTTGTCCAAAAAAGGTCTTCAAACGGCTGATCTCATCACCATCATTGCTAGTGACTACAATATCATCAACGTAGACTATGAGAACAGTAAGTTTTTCACCAACCCTCTTTATAAAAAGAGTGTGATCAACATTACTCTGCTTGTAGACCACATAAATCATGGCCTTGTGAAACTGGTCAAACCATGCTCGAGGTGACTGCTTCAGCCCATAAAGTGCACGCTTCAATTTACACACTTTGCCTTGGTTTTTGTCACAAGAGAACCCTGATGGAATATCCATATACACCTCCTCATCAAGTTCTCCATTGAGAAAAACTGTTGGTAGAATCATGGGCTAGAAAAGAGAGAATGAGAGAATAATTGCTTGTATTAATTGATAGGTAAGCCCCTCTGTAAGCCCCTCTATTTATAATAGAAGGGAAACTTACAAGAGACTAAAATAGGCGATGTGGGACTAAAACCCACATAGCCGACTTACACTTAATAACATAAAAACTACCCCAAAAGAACCAGAATACCCCCACGGTATTTTGGAGTACATATTCCAACACTCCCCCTCAAGCTGGATTATACAAAGAATTAAAGAAAGAAAATCCAGTTTGAACTAAAGAAAAAAGAACTCCATAATAATGCTAACACCCCCTCAAGTTGGCGCATACAAGGTACTAATGCCCAACTTGAACAAAACGGGAAAAAATAAGTTGTAGCAGAATCCAGCTTCAAGATGGATGCAGCTCCTAAATAAACCTTTAAGAACTTGAAAAAATAGATCTTCAAAACTTGGGCAGACTTGATCAACAAACCGGGACCGGAATGTCTTCCAAAAAAATGCAGCTTTTACCAATCTTCTATTGCTGTCCAGTAATGAATCTCTGAATGATAATCTTGAAGATGTAGTGAGCAGATGAATCAAGCAGCAGAAAAGATCAAGCAGTGGAAAAAATCAACCCAACTGTAGAACCTTATATAGGCAAGCAATCACCAAACATTTTCAATACTTTAATACCAATCTCCCCCTTACGGCAAACTCACCCCAATAACAAAGTAGATACCCATTGGCAATGGTGAAAACTCTGATCTTCTATGTTTTGCACCAAGTGTTCCTGCAAGTTCTGCTTTCTGCAATGGCTGCAGTATACTGTACATAATCCCCCCCTCACGTGTAGTACACGTGGACATAACAGAGATGATGTAAATGATAGGGCAAAAACATAATATTCCAGAATCTTCCAAAAGGTGCCAAGGGTAATGGAAAGAGAAGAAATGGCAATTTAGAGAATACCATAAACTTCCAAGGTGGTTATGGGTATATGCCAAAGGTATGGTTTGGGAGGTGGTGAAGTGAAAAGAAGCAGTGGGATAATGAACCATGGACAAAGCAACACAGTAATTTACAACCTTCTTTTAATCGATCAAACTAATTCCAAAACACCAATCTCCAATGATCAGATCTGAATTAAAAAAAACAGGTCTAATTTGTAGAAGGAGAAGGTACCATTCTGTAAAAACTTGATCGATTTTCACATAAGGAAGTACTAGTGTGCAAAATTCCAAACTATAAACTCCCACATGCTAAATAGAATTGACGAAGATATTTGAACAGCAATGGATGTAAGAAGCTTCAACAAAAAACTTGGATCAGATCTGAATTTGTGAACAATGCTAGGATCAAGCTCTCAAAGGGAGCCGGGATATGAACCAAAAAGGCTTCACATAACTGAATAGGTTCGTAGATGCAACCAATAACCTTGCCACACTGTTGTAATCCCAAATAAGCTGATCTCCAGGGTAGTAGATTCGAGTCTCCAATAATGAAAGAAATTCGATCTCCAATAGTAGGATACTCAGCCTCAATAATAGGGCAGCAGTAGTCCACATAAAGGTAACAGTAACATGTCAACCAGTCATGCTTACAGAAGCTAATCAATAGAACCAGCAAGTTATGTAGTAAAGCTCAATAGAACCAGTAAATTTAAGATAAATAATCCGACAGATCCATAGGTAGTTGAAGCAGCCAGCCACATAAGAACCAATAAAAAATAGGTTGATAATTGAAGAAATCGAGCCATAAGTGTGAACCTGAATTTTTTTTCAAAAAAACTCCAAGAATGATGCTGAAATTTGGGTTGAATACTCCTTTGATATCTATAAGACTCTCCTCAAAAAATTAGCAAGAGAGGACTGCCCTAACCCTTAGATCGATTATAGTCGGGGTTTTGTAAAAACCCTGAAAGTTGAGATCGATTGTAGGGAAAGGGAGCTTCATAAAAAAGATGATGACTTGTCAAAGATTGTTGGTGGTTTGTAATAGATGCTGTCCACAGCTGCTTTAATGGATCTCCAATACTAATAACCAACCTCTTTTTGTGATTGAGACTTGATCTTCAAGAGGGAGAAACACCAAAAAATTGCAGAAAAATAAGGCAGCAGCTATCACACGAAATAGAACTTCTTCAAGCCATGTATTGATGAAGTAGAATGTCCCTCTTGATAGTAGAAACACCTCCAAAAAACTCCAACAGCAGCAAGCAACCCTAACCCTAAAATTGATATGTGTCAGGGTTTTGTAAGACCTTGAAAAGGAGGATCGATTGGGGTTAGGGGTCTTCAAATACTTGGAAAGAGGCTAATATTGAGGTCGAGTGGTCCTTGTAGATGAAGTAATCAGCCCTCCAAAAATCAGCAAAAGCTGAAACCTGAAACCCTAATTTCGGTTGGAGTCAGGGTTTTAATAGGTAACCAAATTGGCAGGTTGAGAAAGTTTTGTTGTAGAAACAAATCCAACCATCAGAAAGGGTCCAAACTTAGGTCGAGTAGGGTTTGTAGTAATAGGGAATCACCCCCAAAAAATCAGCTGCTTTTGAAAAGGGAAACCCTAAAATCGATTGGAGTCAGGGTTTTGAAAAAAACCCTGACAAGTTGTGATCGATTAGGGTACTATAGGCTGGTATGGATAATGAAAGATGGAGAAAAAGAAAAAAAGGAACGATGACAATGGAATAGGGTAGAAAGGTGCTGGAAAAGGGTGCATAGGAGGCTCCAATAATGGAAAATCAGCCTTCCATGGTGATAGGGATCTGATCTCCAAAAAAGAGAGAAACTCCAAATTGCAGAGAAGGTTCCAGCAGAATTTTAATTGAAAAAAATAGATAGAATGGAGGAGGGCAGCAACTAAATCATTGGATACTTTATTTACCTCATTAGTGCTGCCCCCTTACAAGGTTGAGAAGAAAAAAACCAGAAGAAGGAGAAACCGAGAAAGGGAGAAGAAGGGAGAAGTCGATTGAGGAGAAGCGGGTTTTTTCCCTCTTTTTCTAACCTAGATCAGACCTGCTTTGATACCATGTTGGTAGAATCGTGGGCTAGAAAAGAAAGAATGAGAGAATAATTGCTTGTATTAATTGATAGGTAAGCCCCTCTATTTATAATAGAGGGGAAAGTTACAAGAGACTAAAATAGGCGATATGGGACTAAAACCCACATAGCCAACTTACACTTAATAACATAAAAACTACCCCAAAAGGACCAGAATACCCCCACGGTATTCTGGAGTACATATTCCAACAAAAACATTCTTCACATCCAGCTGTTGTAAATCCCATCCAAGATTGACTGCACAAGATTGTCAAACTCGGACAATATTCAACTTTGCAACAGGGGCAAAGGTCTCCTGGCAAAGGTCTCCTGATAATCAATCCCATATGTATGAGTGAACCCTTTTGCCACGAGTCGTGCCTTATATCTATCCATAGTGCCATCCACCTTCTGTTTCACTAGAAACACCCACTTACATCCAACAGTTCTTTTCCCTGGCAGAAGAATCACAAGCTCCCATGTGTTATTTTTCTTCAAGGCTTCCATTTCTTCCATCATTGCTGCCTTCCACTTTCAATTTAATAGAGCTTCCTGGCAATTTTGAGGAATACGAACAGAAGAAAGAGAAGAAACAAAAGCACGAAAAAAATGGAGAAAGGGAATCATAAGAAACAACATGAGATATAGGGTGTTGAGTGCAAGCTCTAACACCTTTGCGAGTAGCAATAGGTAGGTTAAGAGAAGAAGTATTACCAGGTGGAGAAGTAGAAACTGGATCCGAAGTTAGCAACTGGATGGGTACCTGTGTTGTAGTGGATTGAAGCTACTTATGCTTGGTTCTGGTATAAGTCTTCAAGTTAGATGCATCAATCCTCCGCTGAAATTCACTAATGGTTTTCTGGACTGGAGTGATCTCCAACCTGAGTAGGAACATCTCCCCCTGAAGAAGAGGGAGGAACAGAAGCAGGAACTTCCCCTTGAATAGGAATATCTCCCCCTGAAGAAGAGGGAGGAACAAGAGCAGGAATAGGGGCAGACTCATCATGCACATACCTAAGGGGGGGGGTTCTATGGTCAACACATCTTTACTAGAACTCTCCCCTTGAAGATGTGGGGATGAATAATATGAGAGGTTCTCATGAAAGACAACATCCATACTGACCATGGTACGTCGTGTAGGAGGATAATAGCACTTGTACCCCTTTTGGGTGGCTGATGATCCTAAGAAAATGCAGCGGAGACCACGGGGCTCAAGTTTACTAGGGGATCTAGTATCCCTAGCATAACAAACACAGCCAAATACCCTAGGGGGAACAATAAAAGAAGTAGAGCCATTTAAGAGCTCAACAGGGGACTTGGAGCAAAGAACCCGAGAAGGCAGTCTATTAATTAAATAGTCCGCAGTGAGGACATCATCTCCCCAATATAAAGAGGGAACATTTCGAGCAAACATAAGTGCTTTAGCCACTTCCAAGAGATGGCAATTTTTCCTCTCAGCCACACCATTCTGGGCTGGAGTATCAACACAGCTGGTCTGACGTAGAATCCCATGGGCAGCAAGGTATGTTTGGAACTGACCTTCCATATACTCTGTCCCATTGTTACTTCTCAAGACTTTGAGAGTGGCATAAAATTGGGTTTGAATCATTTTGTGAAAATGCCGAAAATAGGAAAAAACTTCATTTTTTGTATGCATCAGGTAGACCCAAGTGGATTTAGAATAACAGTTTATGAATGTAACAAACCACCGATGTCCAGAAAGAGACACTTTGCGACTAGGACTCCACACATCAGTATGAACCAATTGAAATAGGGAAGAACATATTTCATTAGAAATAGGATAGTTTGAATGTGTCTATTTGGCCAAGACACAAGCCTCACAAAAAAAAATCTTCCTTATTACAACTGTTAACCAAAGCTGGAAATAAATGGGATAAAGTTCCTAAAGGGGAGTGTCCTAATCTAGAATGTCATTGGTGTAGTTCAGAGGAGAAAGATGAAGGTTGACATAAGTCACATAACTTGGAAGGCAATGCCCGTGGAGGAAGGTGGCCAGCATCAAGCAGGTACAATCCACCATGTACTTTACCCGATCCAATCGTCTTCCCCGAGTCCAGTTCCTAAAAAACACAATGAGTTGGAAAAAAAAGTCACTTTGCAATTCAAATCTTTTGTAAGACTACTGATAGAGAGAAGATTAGTAGTGAAATTTGGTATATGCAAAACAAAAGACAAGGTAAGAGAAGGGGAGCAGCTAATGGATCCTTTCCCAGAAACAGATGAGAGGGAACCATCAACCACTTTCACCTTATCCTCGCCCATAGGAGTGGTAGGCTAAAAGTAGACGAGTGATCCAGTTGCTGCCATAGACCTTTGAGGGCAGCATAGTATTTAGAAACAGGTAACTCCTACTGTATGTTATGAATTTTCTTATGAATTTCATACACCTGAGCATCATTCCCGACCTGCCCATAGGTCTCCTTGGCAGCACTCCATATATGATGGGCAATGTCCAATAAAAGATAATTGCTGGAAAGGTCAGGCTGCATGGAGTGTATCAAATAATGCCATAACCATAGCATCATTAGACAGCCATCGGTCCTGAAGAGGACCAGGTTCAGAGGGTGCAGCAGAAGTGCCAAGGATTTGTCTAGTAAGTCCATGACCAGCAATAGTTAAGTAAGTGGAACGAGACCACATCAAATAATTTGTCCCATCAAGCTTAATAGCTGAAGCATAAGGAAGATATTCAGGCTTATTTTGTCCATCAAGACCTGAAGTAGCAGATGTAATATCAGACCCTTCCATACTGATTTGAGAGCAGCCAAAGGGCAAGGTGTCGATGCAGCAGCTAAGAAACAGTGTTGAGTAGGCCTTGAAGTAGTATGAATAAGATCTCCAAAGATCAGCCAAAGCAGACAAAAGAAAACCCAAAATCGATAAGAGTCAGAGTTGTTCAAAACCCTAAAGAGAGATCGATAATGGGTATGGGCTTCAATTGACGTGAAACAATTGTGAAAGTTGCTGTCAAATACTGCTAAGATGGATCTCCAATAGGAAAAATCAGCTTCCAAGACAAAAAATAGCTCTATCTTCTAGAAGAGAACTCCAAAAAATCGCAGAGACATAGGGCAGCAGTTATCAATCTGGATATGTGATTAAACCATCTATTGAAGAGGTTGGATTGAGGGCAACATCTAGATCGTATGATCACCTTATTAGTGCTGCCCTAGTGAATGAAGAGAACCAAGAAAACAAGAAGAGAGAAAGAGAGGCTCGAGTGGGAGAGGGTGGAAGAGAAAAACAGTGGAAGGGATGGGGTTTTGAAAACCTAGATCAGAGAAATTGGCTTTGATGCCATGTTAACAAAACAGAAAATAGGAGAATGCTTGAATGATCGATTTGATCAAGCAAGCCTTATATTTATAACATTAAGAATTACATCCTAATGACAAAAATACCCCTAGCTTAGCCGACTTAACTAGGCAGTACATAAAGCCTAAAATAAAAACCCCAAAATGACCAAAATACCCCCACGGTATTCTGGTTTAAATTATTCAACAGAAGGAAACATCAACAATGACAAAATATTTTTGTAATTCAAATGAGTAACAACGATAACCCTTCTAGGTGCAAGAATAACCAACAAAGAGATACTTAAAAGCTCTAGGATCCAACTTTGAAATACTTGGACGATGATCACAAATAAAACAAATACTACCAAAGACATGTAGTGGTAAAGCAAACAAAGGCTCAGAAGGAAACAACAAAGAATAAGGAATACCACCGCGTAAAACGAAGGAAGGCATGCGGTTAATACAGTAACATGCAGTTAAAACAGCATCTGCCCTAAAAGGTTTGGCCACTTTCCTCTTTCGTTCAGCTACAGCATTTTGTCGTGGGGTGTCGGCATAAGAGGATTGATGAATTATACCATGTTGAACCATAAATTCAGTAAAGGGAGCAGAGAAGTACTCCTTAGCATTATCACTATGAAGAATGCGTAAAGGAGTCTGAAATTGAGTATGAATCTCATTCAAAAAGGCACAAAAAATAGAGAACTCTGAACAATTTTACATTAAATAAATCCAGGTAACTCTTGAATAGTCATCAACAAAAGTAACAAAATAACGAAAGCCTAATTTAGAAACGACTGGACAAGGACCCCATACATCAGAATGAACAAAAGAAAAAGGTTGTTCAAATCATTTATTGACTCTAGGAGGATAACTCACACGGTGAAGTTTCCCAAACTGATAAGACTTACAATTTAAACTAGAAAGAGACCGAAAATGAGTATCTAAAAGCTTTAAACTCTCCAATTAAGGATGGCCCAAGCGACGAATTGGTGACGCCATAATTGAACACGTCATAGATGAAGTGTCCTCAAGTATATACAACCCCCTAATTCACAATCTCTACCAATCATCCTCTTCGTCGTAAGATCTTGAAATACACAACAGTCAGAGAAAAAGGTTATGGAACAATTATAGGTTTTGGTAAATCTATTAACAGACAAAGGATTAAAAGGAAAGTCAAAGTAAATAAAGGGCTGAAAGCAAGGACGAAGAAGATGTAAGTAACATAAATAGTACCAGTACCAATCACTTTAGTTGAGGAACCATCAGCTAAAGTAACACTAGACGATGATTTATGAGAGGAGGAAAACATTCATTGACACCGGTCATGATCCGAGGCACCTAAATCAATGATCCAGGATTGGGAAGTAGTCAAAAGACATGCAGTGGTATTACTTATCTGAACAAATGTAGCAGTTGGAGGTTGAAATGATTGAGAAATCTGAAACTGGGTAAAACAAGCATAGTCCTCATTAGACATCTTTACTGTTTTACCCTCAGACTGTGGAGATGAAGAAATATCAGACTCAGTAGTAGCAGCGGAATTGGCAAACTGTTGCTGAGGTGGTTTGTCATAAAGTTTCCAACAAAAGTGTTGGATATGGGCGACCGCAATGGTGACAAGTCTTCACTAAACTAGAATTATCTGAAGCAGCCTGAGTACCCGAAATAGGAGCTTTACCAGAACTAGCCCCATGACCATGACCAACACCACTACCACCATTACTAGTCCCACTATTGGGCCCAGGGTTAGGCGTAGAAGAAGCCAAGGCTGAAGTATCAACTAGGGTGGAATCATGGGAATTCTCACGAGAAACCCGTAGAAGAGTGGAAAAAGTATCTGAGAGCGACACTACCTTATCACCACCAAGAATTTGAGAACGGATTGAATCAAACTCCTTCCCGAGTCCTCCCACAAATCCCATGACAGCGAGTTGCTCTCGCTGATTTTGCATTTGTTCCACATCAGAAGTGATAGGAAGTACAAAATTCAGCTCCTCATACATCCTCTTGAAGTCAACAAAATATTGGGTCAAAGGACGACCCATTCGATCAGATCTATAAAACTCCTGAGATAGATCATAGATGCGAGAAAGGTTGTTCTGTCCTGAATACAGAACATTAAGATATTCTTATGGCTCCTTGACATTGTCAATGTGAGTCACTAAGTCAACAATCTGGTTCTCCATAGAATTCAGCATCTGTCCTAAGAATCTTGCATCAATAGTATCCCATAATGGATCATCATCAGGTTTAGTCTTCGATAAGTGATCCTGTTGACCACGTCCAGTCAAAACCAACTTAACAATTTTATTACATTGTTGGAAGTTGATAATCCCCTCCAGTTTCTTTTCAGTAATACGATTCGATGATGAGGAGAGAACCTCAATCACCACATTTTTCGATTGCTCAAGACATTATTCACAAGCCAAGAAAAAGAATGAAGTTGCAACAAGAAATGAAAAATCTGGCCAATATCGATCTTGGCAAAAAATCGATTCCCAAAAACCCTAACAAATATCGACTTTACCAGAAAACCTTGACAAAATTGATTTCAACTCCTCAATCAAACAAAAAATCAATCTCTTCAGAAGACTCCAAAAACCTATTCTAGAAACCCAGACAAAAATCAATTTCTAACCCTGGTAGAAAAATCGATCTCAAAACCTTGACAAAGTGTTGCCGATATGTACTCCTGAAGCTTCAGCTGCAATCTTTACTCCATATACATCAAACACCATAAAGAGAAACCTAGTTCTTAATTTGGAACATGAACTAGTCTCTAAACAATCCCAAAACACAGCATAGGATGATATACCCCTTTAAACGAAAAACAAGAGAAGCCGCAAAACCTCAAACTGATACGAACAACTCAATATCGATAGGAACCTTGAGAAAGGGAAGAAAATAGACTAAGAGAGAGCTATAGCAGTGCCTAAAGCTCTGATACCATGTGAAAATAAGAGAAGAAGAAAGAGAGAACACGAGAGAGAGAGAGACAGGTGACAGCTTGTGCAACTTTGGGAGTTACAACTTAATGTCGGACCTCCCACTCTATTCACTATATAATTAAAGGGCATAACAGGAAAAATAAGAAAAAATAAAACAAATACATAATCCCAAAACTACCCTAACAATCTCGGTATTAGCGCCTGGCACTAATACCAAGACTACATAGTCTCAAATAACAATTCCCAAGAAGTATTTTAGTTGTCCTAGGTCTTTAGTCTCGAACTCGGTTGTCAGTCGAGTCTTTAGTAGAGAAATTTTTACCTCTTCATCACCAGTAATCACTATATCGTCTACATAAACGATGAGAATTGTAACCATGCCATCCCTGTGTTTAACAAATAGGGTATGATCAGCATTACTTTGTTTGAAACCAAACTTCTGCATGGCCTCCTGGAATCTGTCAAACCAGGCACGAGGAGACTGTTTCAAACCATAGAGAGACTTCTGGAGTCTACATACTTTTCCAGCTGTAACAGATGAGTTGAAGCCAAGAGGAATTCCTATGTAGACCTCTTCCTCAAGAGCACCATGCAAGAAGGCATTCTTTACATCCAACTGTTGAAGATTCCATCCAAGATTTGCAGCACAACATAACACGGCTAGAACATAATTCATCTTTGCAACTAGAGCAAAAGTTTCTTGGTAATCGATGCCATAGGTCTGAGTGAACCCCTTGGCCACCAATCTAGCCTTATAACGAGCAAAGGTCCCATCTACATTTTGTTTCACTATAAATACCCATTTACATCCAATAAGTTTCTTCCTTATAGGGCATGGTACAAGCTCCAATGTATCATTTTTCTTTAAGGCATGCATTTCCTCTACCATAGCATTCTTCCACCTTGAGTATGTGATATCCTCCTTCCAACCCTACGGAATAGACACATAAGACAACGAAGAAACAAAGGCACGGTAGGAAGGAGATAACGATTCCTAGGAGATGAAGTTAGAAATAGGTGTTTGGTACAAGTCTTGACTCCTTTCCTTAGAGCAATAGGGGTGTCATCAGGAGAAGGTGGAGATTTGTTACCTGATGTTTGGACTGGTTGGACGAGCTCAAGGAGTGTAGGTGGGCATGGTATATTGGGGATAGTCTTTTCTTTTCGCCGAGAGTAGGTGATGAAATCCTTTTGTTTTGTGGCAGCATCAATCTCATCTGTTTGCTCCCCTTGACGACGGACAATATCAATGATGAACGGAGATGTAGGATTCTCTTCTTCTAGAGTCTCCCCCTGAAGAGAAGAATGGCAATAAGGTTTATTCTTGTGAGAAGTAACATCTATGGTGATGAATAGTTTTTGAGAGGGAGGATGATTACATTTATACCCTTTCTAAGAAGTAGAATACCCAAGAAAAATGCATTTGAATGCCCGTGGGTCAAGTTTTGACTGAGAAGGGGATGAGTTATGAGCGAAGCAAACACATCCAAACACACGGGGAGGAAGATGGGAAACAATAGTAGGATTAGGAATCTGATTTACGGGGCTTTTGAAGTCAAGGGCATCAGAAGGGATCCTATTAATGAGGAAGGCAGCAGTAAGGACAACATCCCTTGCAATCTCCGGCCTATTTAGCTCCAAAGCTGCTTGGGATCTCATTCACGCCAGAGTTCCTCTGTCTCCTTGGAGGAAGCTTCTCTGGTTCAAGCATCACATCCTCAGACACTGCTTTACAGCCTAGAGAGTCTTCTCTAATTGCCTTCCAACATAGTCATTTCTTTGTCATAGGCAGATTCAAGTCTCTCCTCAGTGCTGCCTTTGCTGGAACACTGTTGAGACACGGACAACCTTTTCTTTGGCCCGTAGGCAGAGAATTCTTCATTTTGTAAGAGAGTGGATTTGGGTTGATACGACTTTTGTTGGTTCTTCAATCTTTGACACTGTGGGAAAACTTGCCTTTCGCGCTGTCATCAATCACATTTGGATGGAACCTAATATCAGGAAATGGAACTCCAACTCTCGGTCTCTTCATCCGATTTGGGACGCCATTTCTTTCGATATTAAAGCAAGGCTCTCTACTGTCCAATTTTTATGTTCTGATACCCCAAGGAACAAGCATATTGTTGTGTCCTGGGGCATTCCCATTTCCTCTCTCCAGTCCCCGACCTCCTCTGTTTGAGGTTCGGGCTGTTTGTGTATTTGTTTTTCTTTCCCCTTTTTGGGGTCTTTTGTAGTCCTCTTTCTTCTTGGTAATGGATTCTTTATTCACCTAAAAAAAAAGGACAACATCCCCCAATAGAACTTTGGGACATTAGTAGTAAACATAAGAGAGCACGTAACCTCTAGGAGGTTTGCGGTTCTTGCATTCTGGAATACCATTTTGCTCAGGTGTGTGAACATAGGAAGTCTGAGAGAGGAAGCTGTGGGCATCAATATAATGAAGAAAATGTCCATCACAGTACTCAGTCCCATTGTCGCTTCTGAGGACCTTAACTTTGGCATTGAACGGGGTTTCAATCATCTTATGGAAAGATTGGAAGCAAGAGAAGGCCTCAGACTTAGTTTGAAGAAGATATACCCAGGTTAGTCTAGTGCAATTATCAATACAGGTATTAAACCATTTGTACCCACCTCGAGCTATTGTCTTAGAAGGACCCCATAAGTTAGAGTGAATAACAGAAAATGGAATTAAACTTTTATTATCACTTGCAAAATAGGAAGACCGTGTGTGCTTTGCAAGTTCATAGATATGACAATTGATATGATCCAAGTTACACTATTTAACCAAAGAAGGAAATAAACGACGTAAAATATAAAAGGATGACCAAGACGGTGGTGTTCATGATGCAACTGATGGAGAGCACTGTCTTCTCGAGTAATATGAGCAAAAACTGGGGAGGGAGCAGCAGTGAGACCTTGATCCAAATAGTAAAGACCATCCCACACTTTACCATATCCAATTGTTGTCCCCGTCGCTAAGTCCTGAAAAACACAATAGGAAGAAAAAAAGTGAACAGAACGTAATATAGAAATTAAATTGCCACATAGGTTGGGGACATGCAAATCAGAGGACAACGAAATAGTAGGAGTACAGGATACAGAGCCTTTACCAGAGATAGCTTGGAGAACCATCGGCTACTCAGATCTTGTCCTTACCCGAACACGGGTTATAGGAAGAGAGCAAGTTCAAGGAGCTGGTCATATGGTCAGAGGCTCCAGAATCAACAAGCCATGAAGAGCCAGAATGAGAGGAGGCCATAAAAAAACCTGATTGTGCAAGAAGAGAGGAAGGTGCCATGGTAGAAGATGCGATAGCAATCTATAACATCATCCGTTGGAGAGCAGCCAACCGATCAGAGGAAAAAGGAGTTGTACTATCTAGAGTCTCAGCAAGGTGAGCCTGTGATCAAGAAGAGTTCTGTTTGACACCACACCCACCTCCTTTCGGGCGACCGTGAAGCTTCCAACATGCTGAACAATGTTGTAAAATTGATGGAGAGTTGGGAAAGTATCCCTGCTAAGCACCTGGAAACGGATCTGGTCATACTCTGGGTTGAGACCAGTAAGGAAGTCATAGACATGCTCCATTTCACGTTCCTTTTTAAATGTGTCAGCAT
The DNA here is from genome assembly GCF_018873765.1 of Telopea speciosissima. NCBI lineage: Eukaryota > Viridiplantae > Streptophyta > Magnoliopsida > Proteales > Proteaceae > Telopea > Telopea speciosissima. The sequence continues at coordinate 53,893,305 of NC_057925.1, forward strand.
CAGCAGTGCAGGCCATGGGGACGGGATGAAAATAGTTCAGTTTCTGCCATGTGTTCATCAGGGCAGCGTAATAGGGAGAGAGAGAGAGAGAGACAACTCCTTCTCAGTAGTTTCATGAACTTTATGGCGAAGTTCATAAATTTGAGCATAATTGCTAGTATGCCCATATGTATATTTAACAGCTTCCCGTAGTTCTTTTGCAGAATTCAACAGAACAAAGCTCTGACTGATGGCTGGTTCCATAGAATTCAACAAGAAGGACATAATCAAGGCATCATTTGTTAACCAATTTTTCCTTGGTAGAAGCCTCTGTAAGCATAGGGGTGTCACCAGTTATATACCTCAAGAAATGATTACCACGAATGGTAAGGAGACAAGCGCATGACCACGCCAGATAATTAAGTCCATTCAACTTGGTGGGTCCTGGCTAAAGAGAATGGTGCGGGGTGCCAAGGCAATTCAAGGGGCCACTCCTAGTACCAAGGGAAGTAACAGATTCTTCCGTCATAGCGCCAAGAAAAATAAGCACAATAAGTTGGATGGGAAATATCTCAAAAAAGGTCACACATAAGATGATCTAGCGACTGCCAACAAGCATACGGTGATGTAGAAGCAATTGATTGGCTAGACCGGACTGACCCAATTTGGTAGCCCACACCTAGACGCAACCAACCACGCACCAACCAGTCTTTGTGTGGACCAGCCAAGTACCAGCCACCCTATATGTGTGGAGCATCTGCTGGCTAAAACCAGCCCCTTTTGGCGCTTGATATTCTCTAGAAATATTTAGTAGGATTTAGTCTTTTATATTTTCTTCTTAGTCTTTTCGTTTTCCTAGGTATAGTAATGTATCTCTTCAAACTCTTAGACTAGGAGTCCAAGAGATTGAAGGCTAGTATTTAATGTTTAATGGGAGTTAGTTTCTAGTTGAGTAATTAGTTTAGAATAGTGTGCTAAGTTATTAATGTTCTTTGTTTTAGTTTTTAGGAGTTATTAAAGTCCAAGAGTCATTTCCTTCATTAAATACCTATGTATACAACCTTTTGTAACATGCTGAATTGAATTATTGAACAAAGCAAAAGTTGGAGCATTGGTGGCCCGACCTGCATTGAAGCAGTACCCTCCCCCTCCCTCACGTTTTTGGTGAGTCTTTCCCCTTCCCCTCTCCTCAATGTCTTCTCTTCTTTCTCTTCCCCCCCCCCCTCTAAATCTCATCTCTTCCACAACACACCAGCCCTTTCCTCACCTATCCCTCAAAACCGTGGTTTGTTTTGAACTTGACTGTTCAACTCCCAACAGCCTGCAACTTCTCTTTTCATCCAAGATCAGAATCTGATCTTGAAACCTCCTCTTCTCCCTTTATCCTATCCCTAACCTCCCTATAAACTAGATCTGATCTCTCTATTATAGATCTGAACCTTCCGCCTGCGTCATACGAACAATAAAAATTGCTAGGGCAGTCGGCACAGGGCAGCAAAAGTCTGGCGGCACTTGGGCAGGTTGGCAAAAGGGCCGGCAGGGCCTAAAGAGATCGACAGAGGGCCTGGAAGAGGTGGCAGAAGCAGATGAGGCCGGGCGGTGGCCTAAACAGGGCGGCAGAGAGGTCGGCAGGGTGGTGCAGATCCAGGCGGAGGTGTCAGAGAGGCCGGAGGGACTGCGCAGGGTGGTGGGGTTCTTAGGTGCAGGCGGAAGAGAGCCCAAACAAGGGCAGCAGAACCAAAGAGGTTGGCAGGAAGCCAGGGAGTCACCGGCAGGGGCTGGAAGGCTTGGCGCAAGCAGGCAGGGCCGGCAGGCAGTGGTAATGGGAAGCTGATGTGATCGACGCAAAAAAAAAACCCTAAAGGAGGGCAAAAAGAGCCACAGGGGTGGTGGTGACAGCGGCGGTAGTGGCGGCAGCGGTAGGTAGCATGGTGGTGGTTAGTGGTCAGCAGTGGTTAGCGTGGTGCGACATGCATTAACACATGTTCAGTCAACCATGCTGAACCAAGAGGCCGAAGCCTCGGCGGTGGTAGCAGCGGCGGCGGCGAATTCTAAAAAATCCCTAAGGGGATTGAGGTCTGATACCAAGTTGAGAAAAAAGAGAGACGAGAATGATTTTTGCTTGTCAAGAAGACAGAGGCCACCACTTTATTTATAACTTAGGAATATTACAAATATTGGAACAATCGCTCAATCCTTATCTAGCACAATTAACATATGCATATGAATCTAGACACTACAATGTATCTAGACCAAACCAAACCAACTGAACCAATTATAGAACCAGTTAGGGAACCGGATTACCCTTCAACATATCATTACCCTAGCTGTGTCCCAACTACTTGGGCTTCATCACACTGAACTTGTTCAGCCTTATCAATTCTATCCAGGTCTGTCTCGTGATTAATGTGGATGGGTCCTCAATGATGTGAAATGTGGTTACTGGCCTCTTGTACATGACCAAGCCATTCATTTGAATCCCCTCAACTGCCTATCGGAGCCACTCATAGGTTCACTTGGTCATTGGATGTTGTAGTATTTCACATTTCTGTCCTACTGTTGCTGCTGACCTGTCCCAATGTCCTCAATTCAACTAGATTCCAAAACATATATTGCTCCTTCTTGTCCAGAGATTTTAATGATATAAAATTTAATGATTTATGCCGGAGGAGGTACTCCATGTAGTGCATCTTTGTTGGATAAAAATCCAATATATATGAAGAAATCAATTAATTGATCCCTTTAAAGTGCAAACGCATATCACTACTAGAATTTAGCTACAGAACAACAAAGAAACAGTTTACACCGTAATTGCCAAATAGATACACCATACCACTATACTTCCAGGTCCAAGATAATTATCATATTCATGAATCATTTCATTAACATCTTGGCGCCATCCAAGTATTAGTATGCATTCTTTTGGTCTGAAACTCCAATCTGAAGCCTGCATAGCAAATGAAAACTTCTTATTCAGCATTTCAGCATGCCAAAAATTCTTCCCAATTCTACTGGCATAGGAGTGATTAACCCCGATCAGAATCATACCATGGAACCTGCTTTAGAAGGACTCCACAGAATATTCTCAAGCCATACCTTTTCTAAGTCCATGCCATGATCAGTAGATTCACCATTATTTTCTGGAACTTCTTTGACAATATCTGAGAATATAGCCAGTGTTTTTCTTTTCCCATCAACAGGTCCAATGAACAACACCTTTATTTAAAAAATGTGACTGAGTTAGGAAGCAAATACATAAATTTAACAAGGAATGCAGTTTAGAATGTTACCCATCTAATATTTTTCAAAACATAGAAATGAAGTCGACATTTGCAAGAACAGATACTAATTAGTAAACATCTACTATAGATACTTAGCCTTTAATGGTTACCATCAAACATAATCCCTGAAAAAAAAGGACTACTGATGATGCACTGAATGCTTTGTAACATTCCAGCACCAAGCCTTGAACCTTCGACCTCATGGTAGCAAATATAATCAACAACCCATTGAGGTTACGAAGAAGCAAGTCACTGAATGCTATTGAATTAAAATACCATATTACAAATTGACATAAACAGAAACTTGTGTTCATTGGAGACACTAAGTCACTCCATGTTAGCAAAGCCTATCTCACAATTGGCAAACCCTATAATGTACAGTACAGGGCTCATGAAGGCTAGTGACAATAATTTCTTCCATAGAATATAAGGATGGCCGGAGGGGGTCCTCCACGTCATAGTTACATATAGTAGCCATTAAGATGGCCTGAGGGGGTCCACTTTGTACTCATGTATCACCACACTTACCATGTATTGTTGGGAGTTGGGACTTGCGTCTTATCATGTATCACCACACTTATCTGTACTTTGACTATTTCATAATTATGAAAATATAATGTTTAATAATTCATGGTGCATAATTGACTTGTTTTATTTGCCTTTTTCTATCTTCTAATGCCAAAAGAATGTGTAGATTAGACCATATTACCAAAGGGATACAATAGGGTTTGGCGTATACTGCCAACTAAGGGTGTAAATCCAAACTACCACTTTGCGTGAATTTTTTTGCAATATGAAGGTACACATATGTTTATATAGGATAAAATAAGATTTCCCTGAAGTATCGGAGCTTAATATGGCCTTTACCCCACCGAAGTGGTCTGACGAAAAATGCATTGTTTCAGAGAAATTCACCCATTTCGACGGAAATGGCCTACCAAAAGGAGTTTTCAAACTATGTTATGGACTTTGATTTCTGCATTATTTCTGATTTATATTTATATATTTTTTTAATTTTTCTATTTTTCTAGAAAATAAAGAAAATACGAGAAAATGAAAAAAAAAATATGGATACTTTGAATGCAATTGTCTCGTCGTACTTTGTTCTCCTTTTCATACACGATATATTTTACATATTGCTTATTTATAATGTTTTATGCTTCAATACTGTATTTTGTATGTATCCTTTTCAATTGCATGCATTTCTTGACCATCCTATGCTTTATCTTGTGTCGTCCGATAAAATATGATGTCTCTTAAAATCACCTTCCCATATGATATCTAATATCGATACTTAAATCCTTACACATTACTTTATGGCCGGGGGCAAGGGAGGAGTTACATTGAGAGGCGCTGAAAAGAAAGACTTGATAAAAAATTCTCCAATATATGATAGAAAAAGACTTTATTATACTGTTGAATTTTAGAAATAGAAACACCCTGTGGGTAGTCAATCTGCAGAATGATCTTACATTTGCCTCTCTCAACTCTCGCCTGAAGCACAACTCCCAAACTAACTTTTGAGGACAACTAATGACACCTCAGCCACAGACATCCCTTTCCATCAAAGTAGTGTACAGAGGAATGTAAATTTGAAATTGATAGCAGTTTTCCCCACTGTTAGTCCCCAAAAACTTGATCTCATCTTCTCTACCCACCTCATATCTCAGAAATTGAATGGAGGTTCTGCCTAATACCCTTCCACGAGTGTGCTCAAATCATTGCCTAATTGGAAGTTAAAGAATGTACAAGAACAAGGAGAAGGATGAAAGTAGAAGGAGAAGAAGAAGAAGGGGGAAAAGAGAAGAAGAAGAGAGAAGATGGTGGAATGTTGTGTGTTAGAGAATGATCACCACCACACCTATATTACTTCAGCAATAAGATGTAAGGAATTAAATACACCTCCCTAGGGAGGTTAACGGTAAAAAAGAGAAAATACAATATAAGACAACTAGACAAGTACCCTTATAACATAAACTCAAACACTCCCCCTCAAGTTGGAGAATAAATGTCATGCCTTTCCAGCTTGCATAATAGGGTATCGAACTGGTGAGATGTGAGTCCTTTGGTGAAGATGTCTGCAAATTGATCACCTGTCTTCAAGAAAGGAGTGCAAATGCAGCCAGTGTATATCTTCTCCTTGATGAAGTGCCGGTCCACTTCGATGTGCTTTATTCTGTCATGTTGCACCGGATTGTGAGCAATGCTTAGTTGCTTTGTTATCATAGTAGAGCCACATAGGTCCTTTAGTATCAAACCTCAACTCCTGGACCAATCATCTCAACCATATGAGTTCAGAAACTCCATGAGCCATTGCCCTAAATTCTGCCTCTACACTAGATCTAGCAACAACAGGCTGTTTTTTGCTTCTCCATGTGACCAAATTACTACCTACAAATGTGCAATAGCCTGATGTAGACCATCTGTCTGAGATGGATCCAACCCAATCAGCATATGTAAACCTTCTATCTTGAAGTGGTTGTGCCTAGCATAAAATAGTCCTTTCCCTGGAGAGGACTTCAAGTATCTAAGAATGCGGTATACAACATCCAAGTGCCTACTTTTTGGGAGCATGCATAAACTGGCTCACCACCCCCACTGCATAAGAAATATCTAGGCAAGTCATAGACAGATAGATGAGCTTGAGCTTCCCCACTAGCCTCTAGCTTCGCTGCATCAACAAGAGAGGGACTACAATCTTCTCTTAGCTTGTGATTCTGCTCAATAGGAGAACATGCTAGTTTGTAGCCAACATCCCCATCTCTTTCAACAAATTTAGAACAAACTTCCTTTGACATATGTTGATTCCCCTCTTGGACCTTGACACTTCAATTCCCAAGAAATACTTCAAGGGTCCCAAATCTTTGATTTCCAACTATTGGGCCAGATAGGTCGTCAACCTAGCTATCTCAGCCCTGTCATCTCCAGTCACTACAATGTCATCAACATAGACCATTAGGGCTGTAATGGTGCCTTTGCCTCGCCTAGTAAACAAGGTGTAGTCAGCATAGTTCGAGAACTCGCAAGATCTCACCGAGATCTCAGTGAGTTTTCGGTTTTTTGAGAAACCGAGATGAGTTGGCATACGAGTTGCAAAAGTACAACAACTAGACCGAGATCTCGCCGAGTTCTCGAGATCTCGAGAATCTCGACCCAAACTCCTTTATATGAGTGCCAGATCTCGAGATCTTGGTGGAAAATCTTGGTATACAGACACCTATCTATGCAAACCTTGGTATACAAATACTTATTTAGGCCAGGAACTAAGACAGACACTTATTTATGCCTTCATTTACTTAAGATATTATTCAAGAATAAGCAAATACCCCCTATTTGAATCCAATAAAAATAGTTAAAAAATAAAATTCCAAAAGGAAAAAAGTCAACCCCCCAGTTCAAGAACAAAAACTGGATTTTCGACGATAGATGCAATTTTCAACTTTTAAATGCTGGTGTTTTTCTCAAATCTAAAAACTACATAAATCTTAATATGGTAAAACATTGCTAAAAACCAAAAGTGCGGTAAAATATTTATTTGTTTTGATGTCCAAGAAAATATTTTCATTTAGAGTGATTTTGACAGCATTCGTGCACACCAAATTAAGTATGACCGGTACATAACTCCTACATGGACTTTGTTTTTGCAAAATTTGATAGTGCCATTGTGTTTAAATGGCCTAAAATAGGCTGAATACCAAGTTTCAGACTCAAACTAGGTCTAAAACCCACCGAGTTGAGGCTTCGAGTCGAAAAAAAAATGCACCAATTCGGCGAGATCTCACCGAGATCTCGACTCAACTCGGTTTTTCAAGGGACCGAGTTGGTACCGAATTCCGAGTTTTAGTACCTTGGTAGTTAGCTTGACTCTGAGAATACCCATTCTTCAGGATAGCCTGTCGGAATCACTCAAACCATGCCTTTGGAGACTGTTTAAGACCATATAGTGCCTTCTTAAGAAGACACTTTCCCTTCAACTGAAGGAAGCTTGAAGTTGGGGGGAGTTTGCATGTACACTTACTCTTCCAAGTCACCATGGAGGAAGGTATAACACCCTACATGCATGTCAAGGTTATTTTAGTGATATTTAGATGGAATTGAATATTTTTATACTTTGTGAATATTTGTATTATGGTGGTAATGCTTTACTGTTCTTTGGAATTATTTATATAATGTTGTTATACTATTTTAATGAGTCTTAGTGCTGCTGGAGCAGTGAATTGAAAGGAAATTAAGAAGAAACAGAGAAGTTGAGTCAAAGGTGAGGGATCCATGACTATGTACTATAATATAGTGTATGTATGTTGTGTGAGGGAAGTATGATATGGATTTGTATGATGTGATGTGATTACTGAATGATGCTTGATTTATATGTTGTTATATGAATGAATGTCATGGGAATGCTTAAAGTGTTTACTTGATAATATTTGGATGTTGTATGAAGTATGCCATGAGATGTTTATATGAAGTGATGATATGCATATCGTTTATGAATATGATATGAAATCTGATATATGCCATGCAATGAAATATGCATGAGAATTTCACATGTTACGCCAAGAAAAAGAAATGAATGATTATGAAATGAAAAGGGTAATGAAGAGATGGAAGTAAATGAATAAAAGAGAAGTATGTATGCATGTATGGTTAATGGTAAGTTTGTAAAACATCCCTATGGCTACTGTCCCCTTTCCCGTATGGGACTATGTATAGGATGAGGGTCTTATGATGAGTAGGACCACGTCCGTCCCAGGGCTCCGGTCACTTGGAACAAGGTGTAGGCCTCCTCAAAATTGACTCCATTTTGGACAGCTCCCAAACCTGCAGGCCCCTCTTGGATTTGGTGTAAAATCCTTCTTCTCTGCCCCTGAGCTCTTAGTGTCACCTCTTCTGTGATCGCCGATGGGACCTCCACCTCCCTCTGGCTCGATCTCTGGCATCCCCTAGGAGTCCTTTGCAATCTCATAGGTACCCATTCGGTTTACTCTTCTGGTATCCCTAAATCTGCCCCGCTCTCCACAATCATCCCCCATGGCACCTGGTCCCCCCCTCCCCCTTTCCCCCATGTCTCACCCAGGTCTAGGCCTCTCTCCCCCCTCTTCCCCCCATCCCTCTAATTTGGACAAGGTCATTTAACTCCCCTCCCCCAATGGGCTTTTTAGTTCCAGATCTGTTTGGGATTTTGTTAGGCCCCATCCCCCGTCAATTCCTTGGCTCAAACTAGTTTTGGTTCAAAGGCCATATCCCCTGCCACAGCTTTAACCTTTGGAGAACCTTTAAACTATGCCTTTCTACCCAATCATTTCTTCTTCATCGCCACATCATCGTCTCCCCCTCCTGAATTCTTTGTTGGAATGGTATAGAGGACGTCAATCACCTTTTCTTTTCCTGCCCCTTAGCCTCCACTATTTGGAAGAAAGCCTTAGACTCCATTTAGTCCAATAGTAGGAGACCCCTTCCCTTCTCTCGGGAGTGGCTTTGGTTGGATATGACTTTTTCTGGAGGTTCAATCTGCGATACCGCCGGCAAGCTTGTGTTTGGGGCCGCTATCTCTCACATTTGGATGGAGCGAAATCTTCAAAGATGGACCTCCAACTCCCATTCCATTGACTTGATTTGGAAAGCCATCTTCTTCGATGTTAGCTCTAGGCTTCATATGCTCCCCAATGGTCCCCTTTCTCCAAGGAACAAGCATATTGTTGTATCTTGGGGTTGGATGTATCTCTTTTCCAGTCTCCTAACCCGCCTTCCTAGGGCTTGAGGTGTGTATAGCTCGCCCCCTCTTTTCCCCTTTGGGGCTTTGGTAATGATATTTTTCACAAAAAAGACAAAATTACCCCTGTACCCAAATTACAACAGTAATTACGATCTTTGATTGGTGCCCGTGAGGGTAGCACCTTTTGCCCTGTCTAGGTTTGGGGTCGTCACAGAAACTCCTATTTAGTCATACCTTATCAGTTTCCTTCAGCATTTCATTGTCATCGGGGTGGAAGTATATCTTCCCATTCCGATAGAGACCACAAACAACTGCCTGCAAGGACATATATATAGATAGGAAAAATCAGCACAGAAAAAAAAAGTCTTTCTACACATCGTAGCTACTATTGGAGCAGAATTTCACCTCTTGAAATCCACGCCTTATCCTTTTATACTCTAGTCCCGATAGGTTAGGGAAGCTGCAAAGGTTAAATACATCTTCTGCAACATAACACATTGTATAGTGAGTAAAGACAGTAATTAATGATGGTAAACAATTGACACTTAAGTTGACCATTAAATGAAATCTTAAAAAAACCAATAGTTTGCAGCATTTTCATTAATTGACAGTAATGGATCAACTCATGTGAAAGATCTTATACAGTAAAGCAACTGTTACCATAACCAAATGACTAACAGATGGCAGTACCAAGAAAACAAAAAAGCCTACCATGCCTCACCAAATCCCAAAAAAAAAACATGATATAGCACTGGATATTGAAAAATAAAATGGACCCATATGACTTAAAACAATCAACCATCCATTCAAAAAATATCAACACCAAATATCAGAAATACTCGAATAGAATATCACAGGCAAAAGCTTGCTGTATTCATTTTAGTTTTAACCAATCAATAGAGGTTCCACTAGAGCCTTAAAAAATTCCAACCAATCGTCATATATCAGATGGTTAGAATCATATAATTAGGACGATTTCTTGCACAACATAGCCTCCATCCACTGGTGGTTCTTGATCCATTGAACATTAAAAAATATTGGAAATCATTAATGCTCCTATCACAAGCCATGGTGCAGCCCCTTTCAGGTCTGGTGCAAACTGGGACATATATATATAATTTCACTAATTTCGGTAGTTTCAACACTATCGAAACGAAACAGGAGGCGAAGAATAAGCTTGTACAAATTTTGGTTTGTCTCATGTCGTTTCGCCATAAACCACCAAACTTAAATACCTTATTTTGTGGGTTCTGGTCAAAATTTGGATCAAAACCTCTGTTTTCAGTGGTATTGCCTGGGAGAAGGAGAAAAAACCTATGGTCTTGAATTTTGGCCACATCACCTCATCAAAACTCCTGGAATACGCTTCTGGGTGTTGCCACATCACTCCAAAGGCATTTTTGCATATTGGTTAAGATTTGGCCACATTCACTAGATCCAAGTAAAAAAAAAATTCTCAAAAATGTTTTTTTTTTTTTGCTAAAAAATAATGCATGTCGACTCCATCAGACCTTGACTGGACTCAATCCAGCACGTCATAGTTCGTATTAGCAGATAATATTGTATTGCTGAGACTTGGGTGTATATGTTAACTGTACTTTGTAGTTTGTACTATTTCATAAATAATTAATCAATAGTATGTTTCTTCATTCATGGTGCATAATTTACTTGTTTTACTTGCCGATTCTGTCTTCTAGTACTATAACATATTATAGAATAAATAATATTAAATAAGTTATACAAGAGGGTTTGACGTTTACTGCCAACCAAGGGTGTATATCTTTTTTTTTTAACCCCGAACATTATCTAGGACCCAGGGGAGGCCCCAAATTTTATTAATGAAAGTGGAAAAAATAGGCAAATACAAGGGGAGGGCATAGCCGCCTTACCCCAACCCAAAGGAGAAACAACTCTCAAGCACTCAAAAAATCCCAGCCCTTTTTTTTTTATTTTTAACCCGAACCTTCTCTGGGACCTGGGCCAGCCCTTGGAAATTTATTAAGATTCAAAACGAATAAAAAATACAAGGGGGGGGACATAACGCCTTACCCCGACCCAAGCTAGCTCAACTCTCTACTCTCCGCTGTACGCCTATACCCAAGCCCAAACAAAATGGCATAAAACCTTTATACTTTACACTATTTTCGCAGGACCGGCAAACCCGCTCTGAATTCCCGAATGATTTGCTGGAGCTCCCCTGACAGCTGGCCTCCAACTTGGAACATGACTGAAGAGCCAGAGTCACAAGCAAGATTTGCCAACCAGTCAGCCGCCCTGTTACTTTCCCTAAAAGAAAAGGAGATCAGCGGCCGAGTAGACTCAAACAGGGTTAAAATTTCCTGGAACCAGTACCAACCTTTCCAAAGGTTACACCTTTTGGAATTAACCATTCTCATAGTGGAAGCTGAATCCGAGTCAACCATAACCCCTCTAAAGCCCAAATCCTGGCACAGCTTCAATCCATCCCTCAGGGCTCTTGGCTCCGTAATAGAGTTCGTGCAAGTACCATAGAAATTTGAGGAGGCTGCTACGACAACGTCCTCAGTATCCCTGATAACCCCTCTACCTCCGCCAACACCTGGGTTACCCCTACATGCTCCATCAACATTAAGCTTTACTGACACAAATGGGGGACACCAATAAACCGGGAACGGGCGCCTCAGCCAGGGGGAAGGGGCTGACAAACCAAAGCACTACAATATCAACCCATCTCTGGAGGAAGACGGGCATTTAATCTTAGGGGGGTAGGGGAGGCCTTTAACCCAAGCCCTGATGCAATCAATAATAGAACCCACAGTGCGCCTTTGTTCTCCATGTCTCCTGTTATTCCTTTCCTTCCAAAGCTCCCATACAATCAAAGAGGGTAAGAGCCCAGTAATGTAGGCACTAAGGCTGCTACAACCCGCTGAACCATGCCAAAGGAAGATACAACTCCTAACATCCTGATACGGAGGAACAACAATATCGAAGACACAAGAAAAAAAACCCCAAACCTTTGTGCCACCCGACAGCAGGCAATGATCGGTGGTCTCACTCCTTGGGCTTCCACAACAGTCACATTTGGAGGCCAAGGGAATTCCCACAGACATTAAAGACACATCTGTAGGGATCCTCCCATTCGGAGCTGCCAAGTAAAAAAGCCTATCTTCGTTGGCAATGATCGGCTCCAAAGCCACTTAGCATAGGTTACCTCTGCCACTCTACCCCTCACCTCATTCCAGGCAAACTTGGCAGTAAACTGGCCATCACTGGAGATGGCCCACACCCACACATCTTCTTTATCAGAGATAGAAAAATATCCATTAACAATACTCTGTTGTACCGTAGAGTCAATCTTGTTCAACAACTCCGACTTTCAAACCCCGTCCTCATCCATCGCATCCTTAACCCGCAGGTCCGTATCAACAGAAAGAGCATTGTCCATAGTATCAATCAATGGGCCATCCCCCACCCAGTTATCAAGCCAGAAAGAAATATTACCAGAGCCAATCAACCATCTAGACTTAGCCAACAAGAAGTCCTTATGCGCCAGTGTACTCCTCCAAGACTTTGAGCCAGACCCACACGACCCAGCCAAAGCAACATGAGAATTTTTTAAAAACTTGGCTCTGGAGAAAGCACTCCACAAAGACTGGTTAGATAAAATCCTCCAAAGCCCTTTGAACCTAAGAGCGAGGCCAAAATCCTCCAAAAGCCTGATCCCCAGCCCCCCTTCCTCAAGAGGCCTGCAAACCTTCTGCCACCCAACCCAGTGTCGGCGCTTTCCCCATTCAGAACACCCCCAGAGGAAGTCCGCAAAGATGCTACAAATCCTCCTAAGGACAGCCTTAGGCGGCTCCAGAGTGGCTAGGATATGGATGGGCATGGAGGTAAGCACGTGTTTCAAAAGCGTCATGCGTCCTCCAGCAGACAAAAGCTTTCCTTTTCATCCTGCCACCTTGTTTCTTATTTTACCAATCAGATCATCAAAGAAACCAATTTTCAGCCTTCCAGTATGGAGCGGGGCCCCCAGGTAAGATATCGGCAGCTCCTTCCTAGCAAACCCAATAACAGCTCCCACCATTCGAGCCCTGGCTGGAAAAACCTTGTTGCCAAGCACAAAACAACTTTTCTGCTTGTTCACCAATTGTCCCGAAAAGTCTTCATGCCTACTGAAAAACCCCATCATCTATTTCAGAGAGCTCTTCAAACCCCTAGTGAAAATGATGGTATCGTCCACAAATAAGCAATGGGAAACACCAGGGCATCCTCTAGGGAGCAAAAAATACATAGCACGCCCCTCTGTGAATAGGTTTTTTAGGCCCCTGTTGAGAACTTCTTCCACCAGAATGAACAGAGCAGGCGATAAAGGATCCCCTTGTCTCAAGCCCCTGGAGGACTTGAAAAAACCCGAGGCCCTGCCCCCCATCACTGTAGAGAACCAACAGTTCTCAACCGTTTTCCTGATTAAGCTAATCCAGGCCTCGGCAAACCCAAACTTAGCGAGAACCAAGTAGAGAAAATTCCACTCCAAGCGGTCATACGCCTTCGTCATATCCAGCTTGAGGATCACATTTCCTCCCCTAGCCTTCCTATTCAAGTCCTGGGTGACCTCTTGAACAATGGAAATGTTGTCATGAATACACCTACCCTGCACAAAAGTTTGGCAATAATTTTATAGGAAAAATTATAGAGACTAATGGGACAAAAAATACCAACCCTTACATCAAAAAATTAAAAGAAAAGAAACAAAGCATAACCTATAATCTAAGAACTGGTAAACCAATTTTATCTTCCCAAAGAATATGTTAAAGCTCCCCTAGGTCCCCAAATTGGAAGACCTTGTTAGAAGCTGTTTCACAGGCTAGCTTAGCAAGCCAGTCTGCCACTCGATTACTTTCCCTATAAGCAAAAGTGATGAATGGACGATGAGAATTACACTTTTAAAGATTACACTTTCTCTGGTTAACCATTCTAACTGTCATAATCGAAAGCCTAGGTCCGCGCACAATTTCAACCCATCCCACAAGGCTCTTAATTCCGCTATTGAGTTAGTGCAATCTCCATAGAAGTGAGAGAAAGTCACCAAAACGACATCCTCATGGTTCCTAACCACTCCTCCTCCACCATCTAATTCTGGATTACGTTTGCAAGTGCCGTCCACATTTAGTTCCAATAAACTAGAATGGGGGGTTTTCGCTTCAGAAGAGTAGCCTTAATGCCCAAGCAATCTAAAATTAAACCTTCTCTTGAAGTGGCTGAGTACTTAAAATTAGAAGGATATGGGATGCCTCTCACCCATTCTTTTATTTCTTCTATAATAGTACTCGCAGTGCGATAGGCCTCACCGTGTCTTGTATTGTTCCTTTCCTGCCAAAGTTCCCAAACAATTAGAGAAGGTATTAAGCCAGTTACGATGCCCCCTAGGCTTTTAAAGACAGCTAAACTCTGCCACACTAAAATTCGACGTCTCACCTCTTGGGAGTGAATCAACTCAACATCAAATAATGTAGAAAAATAAAGCCACACCTTGGATGCAGTCCCTCCCGATACCAGGCAGTGGGTAGCCGTATTCCTCCTTGGATTCCCGCAACAATTACATTTGGATGCCAGGGGGATACCAATGGACATTAACGAGTCATCTGTAAAACACCACGTTGTGTGACTTTTCTTGGAATATGAATGTTTACATATATATATAGGATTAATTAAAAAATTCATTACCAAAGAAGAAGAAATAGAGGGGGCCCAAAAACACAAACAAAAGAAGCCCAACCCTCAACTAGGAGAGGAGAGGGGTGGAATACAATGGAATTAGGAGATCCCAAGATTGAACAATAAGCCTATTTCGAAGGGAATCGGTGTACCTTGCAGGGGAGGAAGAAAGCTTGCATCTAATATCAAAGGAGATAAAAGCTATAATTTGCTGCAAGGTCCTTGATTTGGTAGTCCATCTTCTGAGGTTGCGCTCCATCCAAATGTGATAGATGACCGCTCCAAATACAAGCTTACCACCAGTGTCACAGTTGGAGGAACCACCAAAAGTCATGTCAACCCAAATCCATTCTGGGTCAATGGGCAAAATCCTTCTTCTTCTAGGCTAGCACTTAGAGAGGAGGCCTTTCCAAAGCGCAGAAGAAAGAGCAACTAAAGAAATCAATACATATGTTTATTGATGCAGTTGCCTTGGCTTGGCTAGACCGGAACGATCCTCTTTGGAGGCCTTAGCCAAGAACCAGTCCTAAACCAGTTTTCTGGTTTGGCAAGGGTTGGCAGACTACATAGGATGCAATATTTAGTTTATTTTATTTTCTTTATTTTAGGAGGTTGAGTAGATACCAAGGGAATTTTTACTTGGGATTATTTAGTTTCTTCTTTTAGTTGGTTTCCATTTTATTTAGGTTTCTATTTCTATGCAAGAGAGCATTCTTTATATTGGACATGTAATACGGTAGATAGATCAGACTTGAATTAACTAGAAGATTTGAAGAATGAATTGAAAGATTATTGGAGTTTTACCGTGGTGTGCAAGGGCTTGTTGGCCAACTGTGTTTCCTCTGTTCCTTCTCCCTTTTACCTATTCTCAGCAATCTGAACCGGGTTTTGGAACCCCGGATTGCACCAGATTGGTATCAGAGCCAACTTCTGCAGCCATGGTGAGTAATAATTAATACGGGTAACCTCCAACAAAGATGAAAATGACACAGCCATTGCCAATCTCACTGAACGAGTGACCAACTTAGAAGTTACTACTAACTCACTACAAGGTAGTGTCAACACTCTCAATAGCAATATCAGCTCTGTACAGACGATGATGGCATCTTTGCAGGCGCCATTGATAGGATGACAACTTCTTAGTAAGTAAAGAGTCCTATGCTATTTGGGGATTCTTCCAACTCCGTCTCACAGGGCCATGGTTCAAGAACTCGGTTTCGCAAGAAACCGAGATGAATCCAAGGGTGGAAATGGCTGGTGCATGGTTTTGATGGGTTTCGATCATGTTTTGGCCGAAACTACTGACAGAAACATGGTTGGACCAAGGAATTTTAATACTCAAACTCGATGGAAACATGCTCATTTCAAGCAGTTTCGACCAAGAGCAGAGCTGTTTTGACTGTTTCGACACCAGAGAGCCATTTTTTCCCCAAAACTCCACTTTTTGTCCTCAAATCAACATCTAACTTAGATTTCTTGCATCCACCACTTCAATCAACCTTGCCAGACACTCATTTGGAGCTCCAAGCTTAAAGGTAATAGAGTTTTCTTCCCCAAATTCAAGTTTTTTTGTACAATATACTACAATACATGATAGAATTCTTTCAAAGTTTTATACGTTAGCTAGAATGATCTGGTCTAAAATATGTCGTGGATCTCTTAGGTGAAACAAGGATGTTGGGTTGCAAGCCTATAAAACTACCCATTGACCAAAATAATAAATTAGGTGAGGAGAGTAGACATTTGATCAGTGATGCAGGGAGGTACCAAATACATGGTGGGAAATTGATCTCTATCACCCTCACTCATCCAGATATTGTTGGACTACTGAAGTAAAGGTTTTCAATGTTGGCAACTACAGTTCATTCTGATTTGATTTAGTTTTAGTTTCAATGTTTGATGCGGCTCAGTTTCAATGGTTCAAGGTGGGCTGGTTCAGTTGTAAACCAGGTGTACATTGGTTCAACATGAATCATGTCAAATGGATTGATTGATGAAGTCAGCAGCTTAGAAGATGAGGCAAGCTTCAAGCACTAAGGCATGGCATGATATGGAACCTTATCATATGCTGGACAGCAAGGTATGCACTATTTTAGTAGCTAATATGATTGGAGTCTACGGTACTCATACATGGACAGAAGTACTTAAATTTCAGCAACTTCACTTTGGTTCTGATTCAATACATCAGCTCCTATATTGGTTAACATGAAGCTAAGTTTGACAGATGGTATTAATTGTGAATTGAGAAATCAGAAGTTCTAATATGTGTCTGCCAACATGTATTACGGGTGTACAGCAGTTGATTTCTATTAGAATACTTCATGCGTGGATTCTTGACAGTTTTTTTTTTTTTTTTTTAATGTACATGGTTATCACAGCAGCTTCATGAGATGGGAATTTCACCAACAGGATATAGAAAATCCGAGTTCTCTGTTCTCCTTGCTGTACAGCTGGGCTATTATAATAATCTCTTCAATCTGAATTGGGATTCCATATATTTATGCCAGTGGTGCTTGTATTGGATATGGAAGTTTAGAATTCTACACCCAAGCAAGATGAAAATCTGCGACAAGAAGCTTGATCCAATTGGGTTGTTTGATGGCATGAGTTGGAGTAATGAAAGGAAAATATTTTACCAAGGATTTGATCTATTATAAACTCTAAATTGGGTTGCGGCTACCTAAAATTTAGGAGTACAGAAAGGGAGTGATCAGTATAGATCACATTTCGAGAAGGTCTCAAACTCTAAATGGGATCCCATGTTTACTGATGGCAGCCAATAATATTTGAGTTTTTCTTTTTATAAGAGATCAATTTTTAAAAAGGAAACTCGAAGACTGAGGATTCAAAAAATCGAACTTCTAGGTCAAGGTAACAGAGTAATGCTGTGATCTCTTTATCTTCCAGAGTAATGATTGACTAAAAAGGACGGAGGTGTTGGAGGAATTTTTCTTTGGACAACTATTGCACCGACTGGGCAAGGAGAGCGCTCCTTTTTTGAGCAGCAGAATTTAAATAAGACAAGTAGAGAGAGAGAGGGGGTCGAGTATCGAGAGCTTTTAACAAAAAAAAAAGGGGGTTGCAGGTTCAGTTACTCCACATATAACAATCGAGTGTGGCTTTGAAAGTGCTGCTACTGAGAGAAAATTAGAAGACTGCAGAGAAAGTGGGAGCAGAAAAAGAAACAGAGAATATATAGAGTATTCTCCTTGCATTCTTCCTTGTGCATCGATGGTGATCTGAAGTTGAAGAAGGTTGCTGCAAGAACTGCTGCAGCTACAGTTTAAAAGAGAAGTTCGAGGTTGGAGAATATTGTCCAAGGTTGCTACAATGGAAGATTGTTGAGTTCTTCCTTCTTGGATTATGTTGTGAGGTAATCCTTTATCGAATCCTTGTTTTGATGTTCTAGGTTTTTGTTGCTTGAAGTTTAACCTAGATTGATGCTGTAAAAGGGGGGGATTTGCTATTCTCATTATTTTATCATTGTACGGGCTATCAGGTGGGTGCCTGACACGTATTTTATTTTGGGTTGCAGCCCTAGGTTCTTGTAGTATCAAGAACAGAAGCAAGATACAATCCTGAACTGTTGTAGCGGTTGAATAGTATTGTGTATCGAGCATATACAAACCCTCATTGGGTATTGCTCCGTGGACATAGGCACATCGCTGAACCACGCAAATAATGTGTTGTGTGTCTGGTTTGGATATTTGAAGTGTGTTTGATAGCAGAGTGGGTGTGCACTTCCTGGTAGACCTTACCCAATCTAGGATTGAAAGGCAGGAGTGCATACGATTTTGGGTACATCAATTCAAGATAACAGTCAAGGTACAAACAGACAGTTTGAGAAGCGGGAAAATTTTATAACCACTGATTCACCCTCTTCTCAGTGAGGAGGCCTATTCAACAGATATTGCATATGTTGTTAGTGTTATACTGTTGTTAGCCAGTCTGTGCATGCCCTAGAAGTGGTCACATGGAAGTATTGTACTAGATTATCAGGTTTCTAAAGTCAAGCCTAGGGAAGGGATTATTGTTCAAGAAAAATAATCACTTGAGAATAGAGGCATATACTGATGCAAATCAGGCAGAATTAGTCACAGACATGTGATCAACATTAGGATATTGCATCTTTGTTATTGCGAATCTGGTAGCTTGGAGGACCAAGAAACAATCTACTGTTTAGAGCCATGGCTTGTGGAGTTTGTGAGCTTCTATGGCTAAAAAGGTTGATCCAGCTTGTGAACTTCTATGACTAAAAAGGTTGATCCAGGAGTTGGGCCTTGATGCTGACAAAACTTTTCCTTGAGGCTGATAAAACTTTAAGACTATATTGTGACAACAAGGCTATTAGTATAGCTCACAATCCAGTTCAGCATGACTGCACAAAACATATTGAAGTTGACCGTCACTTTATCAAGGAAAAAACTTCAATCTGGATGCCTATGCACACCTTTTCTAAGAACAGGAGAATAACTGCCAGATGTCTTGCCCAAAGGCCTTACTTTCATAAGCCCTCATAATTTATTAGACAAGATGGGCATGTCCAGCTTGAGGGGGGGAGTGTTGGAATAGGAAGTGAGGTATTTTGGTGTAAATTATATATGGGGGCAATACTGTTTCTTAGTTCTTACAAGGGTATAACTGCATTTTTTTACTGCTTTAACTAATAGCATATAGAAGGGAGGGAATTGAGGACCACAACTCACTCTTCTTTCCTCACCTCATATTCTCCTTTCTTCTTCTTCTCCTCCATTTCTCTTCTTCCCTACCTGAAATCTCTGTTTGAACTAAATGTTCCAAATCTGGTTACCACTTTTTGTTCAGCCCATGACAAAAAATATTATATTTGTTCACGCTTGGTCCCTAGGTCAAATCTTGACCAGGCCCAGCCCATCAGAATCCCTATACACTGCATCACCACCCTTTTTACTAAATGACAATTAGATCACAAGTATGAGAGAGAAAAATCTATAGGATACTATGTAATTGCAAATCAAAGAACATCATAGAAATGATAGCTCCACTGGTCACAGGTTGAACAAAATCAATGTAAAGACAAAATGATTGGGAAACACAAATACAGCTCGGATAAATACTCAACTTTACCTTAAAAAACACAAAAAACATGTAAACATAAAAAGAAGACTTGTTCATTCAAAAACTCCGTGCAATTCTTCCTGGCAATAAAAGTATATGCATAGACATGTACACACACACAAAGTAGATAAGTATAACCCTAATCATTTCTAAAGTGGAATAGGGAAAGTACTCTGATAATTAAGCAAATGCCTGTAGATCTTAATGAGGCCCTTCTGTCGCGAGCACTGAACAAACAATTTCGATGCAACATTTTCAACTGGCTGCACTTTCAACCCTGAAATCGATTTCAAAAGTTCACACGTACTAGAGTTTGAAACCTGCATTCAGATTTTTACACAAAACTAGGCTTGAACTATGCACACGAGGAATGAAGAAATCTTTTTGTTTCAATTGAAAGATCCCAGAATTAACATACCTCAACAATTGTGGGAACAGAAGTAATTTTTGGAAGGAGTTGGAGGGCTAATACAGAGAGAAATGCATCTGTATCAACTTCATACCTGATCAATTATTGAAGACTCAATAAGTTAATTGCAAAAGGAAAAATATAAAACGTTCCCTTCAAAAAAGGTTTTAAGAGATAGACGATGGTCATAATTTGAGAGCTGCAAGTCTGTAACACAACCAATAACTGACAAAAGATGATACAAAGTCATGTACTAGGTCCAAAAAATGTATGTAAACTGATTAACTTGTACATATATCATGGTCCCATTTGACTTGTCACAACAACAACAACAACATCATAGCCTTATCCCAACTTAATGGGGTAGGCCACATGGATCCTAGAAGAGTCAGTAAAATATTAGTAAAGAAGTAAAAAGGGGGGGGGGGGGGGCATACAACATCGCACAATTATAGGGCATCATCCCTTCTTAGCTATGTACCGCTTCTTAACTTCCCAACATTCCGCTCTAGGCCTCGAAGATGGCGTGTACTACAACATCATCACAATATTATGGTCCAATTAAATAGGGTTGACCACATGGATCCTAGCTCTCCAATCAGCTCTATTTGAGGTCATACCAGAAACAAGGCCTAGGCTAAGCATGTCCTTCTTCACCACTTCTCCTCTAGTTATCCTAGGCCTGCCCATTTCTTTTGGTACCCTCAATCAGGATCAGGTCACTCCTCCAAACTGGGGCATCTGGAGGCCTCTGTTGAACATGGTCATACCACCTCAAACAACTCTCTAATTTTGCCATGTATCGGAGCTACTCCCAATGCAACTCTAATATGGTCATTCCTCACTTTATCCTTCCTAGTTTTCCCTTCTCTGCAACACCCAGTTTATTTATATGGCACTTCTTCACAGCCCATTTGACTTGTCACCATTCAAAAAATTATTTACTAGTAAACTTGGGTAAAAACCAAAAGTACCATTTTGAGTTTTTTTTGTTTTGTTTGGTGTGATATACTTGATGGATTATGTTTAAAATGTCACAAATAGGCTCCCAGAAAAAAAATCAGGTAAAAAAACACTCATTTGAGCCTCAAAATCAAAAAAAAGAATCACCCCCAGGTACTTAACCTCGCAAACAAAGACAAATATGTAAAAGATATATATATATATATATTGGTGGGGAGGGACAACAACTCAGGCCATCAACATAGAAATCGGCATCTAAAACATATCGGTTTGTTAAGATGAACTTCATGTAGCTAGACTTTTAAAGGGCAAAAGTGTTATCACAAACACACACAATAAAAAACCACCACCTCCCTCTACGACAGCAGTCTGTAAATGAAATAGGTATTCCCACATATTCTAGATCTTGATTTATAATACTGCACATCAGAGTCCTCAAATAAATGAAATGAATACCTGTGAGTTTAACAAACCTTACCTGTCTGCCTTTGTTGGCAATATAATAATAGAACGTGCCTTATCTGCTGCTGCTCTTTCAAAGGATTTTGTTAGGCTTAGACTGCAACTGTAGAAGTAAATTTGCTAATCATACGACATAGCCAGGAATCACAAAGTTTTGCAAAATAATAAAATAAATGGAGAATTGCAATCATAAAATGTAAAAACAAATTACATTTCAAATCCTCCATTAAGTTGAAACCAATTAAACTAGGAATTACAGTCACATACCCAAGCATAACCCAGAGTATTTAAAGATGACCATGGATGCTTTTCTTGCTTTGCTAGGATGGATATAATAAATTATTGGGTAAATTACAGGTCACCCCCTGGTTTTCAAACGAAACTCAAATCACCCCCTGGTTTTTGAAAATACTCATTCGTCCCCCTCTACAGTAACGGTGTTAGTCTGCTGTTAGTTATTGGTGTGAAAGGACTATTTTACCCTTGTACTAAAACATTAGAATTAAATTTATAATACTACCCTTCAAAATCTATGTTTGGAAATCAAGGGTAGTTTAGGGATTTTAATTTATTTAACTGGTTAACATCATCACTTAACAACATAAAACTAACGGTAGGGACTAATTTGTCATATTGGGGTCTAATACAGGGGGTGATTTGAGTATTTTCAAAAACCAGAGGGTGATTTGAGTTTCGTATGAAAACCAGGGGGTGACGTGTAATTTACCCATAAATTTGAAAACTTAATACAGAAAAATATCAAAAAATGAGAGTATTAGAAAATCAGTTTGAATTCATGCAAGGAAGATTTCCAACAGAAGCTTCAATTGATGGAAAACTTAAAAGAGAAAAAGAAAAAATTTCCCAGCTTACAAAGCTAGAGTATTACAAATTGAGTTTGGATTTTTATACCAAGAAAATCAACCAAGATGAAAAGCTTAAAGAGAATAGGAAAGTTTTGGCCGATTTACCAGCACACTGTCAGGTCATGCGGGATCCCAATTTTGGGAATTATAATTTAATTAACTAATTCTTAAGTTGCTATTTTCAATTTTTTGGGAAAGGGCTTAAGCACTCAAGAGTTGTTAAATTTTCATGAGTCGAATCACAAAATTGAGTACCCAATTCAAAATAAGAAAGTCAATCCTAACAATTGGCTGCAAATAGGATCAAGGAAGTTCTTTGTGGTTTTCAAGTGATCTTTTCAGCAACCATCAAAGGCTGTGATCAGTAATTCCTGCCTGTTGAAAGAGACAAACCACCTTTCATGACAGTTCCTGACCCCTTCAATTCCATTGCTTTTCTTTTAGTTCAGGAGAAAAAGGTTGAACAGTCCAGTAGTAGTGAAAAGAATGTGTCCTTAGTGCAAGATATTTGCATAAGTTGTCCAAAGAAATAGATCAGATGCCTAACCTCTTTGTAAGGACATCAATATGGTCAAGATCTTTGGCAAAATGTTCTGCAATTTCGTCCATCTGCTTCCTTGGAAGATCAGACAAAAGAAGAATTCTCTGCCTTCTGTAAAATATACAAAGGAGAAATTTTTTTTTTTATGAATAAATAATTAATTACCAAAAGGGAGAGCAGGAGAAGGGGGGGGGGGGGGCTATACAAAACAAGTCCCAGAGCGGGAGTTGGAAGTCCATCTTCGAAGATTGCGCTCCATCCAAATATGAGAAATAGTAGCACCAAACACAAGCTTGCCGACCACATCATAGATAGAACTACCGGAGAACGTCATATCCATCCAAAGTCAGTCCCTATTGAAGGGGAGGGGTCTCCTACTGCAGGGCTAGAAGGAGGATAAGGCTTTTTCCAAACTTAATAGGCAAAAGGGCAAGAGAAAAAGAGACGGTCAATGTCCTCAGAGCCATTCCAACAAAGGGTACACGAAGGGGAAACAGAAAGGTTGCAGTGTAGAAGGAAATCTTGGGTGGGAAGGCTTTGGGTAAAGAGTAAAGACTCTCAGATAGTGAAACTGTGACAGGGGGATGTGACCTTTAAACCACACCAAATTGTGCCAACTGCCTAGGGACAAGGGGGCCACTATGTCTAACAAAATTCCAAGCCTATCTAGAACTGAATAGGCCATTAAGAGATGGAAGCCAATGGATCAGGTCAGAGGTGGAGGATTGGGGGGGTGGGGTGGGGGGGAGGGAGGCCCAGACCAGGGAGAGACTCGGGAGGGGGGGAAGAGAGGGGGACCAAGAGCCATGGGTAATAATTGAACAAACCTTAGCGGATTTTGGAATACCCGAGGAGTAGACCGAGCAGGCATCAACAGCTGAAAGGAGAGCTCTTAAGGGATGCCAGTGGTCAAGCCAGAGGGATGTAGAATTCCCATCAGCAATCTTGGAAATGGTAGCTCTAAGGGAAAGAGGCGAAGGTGGAGGATTTTGCGCCAGACCCAGGAAGAATCAGAAGGAATTGGAGCTGTCCAGATTGACTCAGATTTAAGAAGGTAGGAATAGACCCAATTGACCCAGATGGAGTCATGCTTAGTAGAAATTTTCCAGAGTAACTTGAGAATACCAGTGATATTAGAATCACGGATTCTACGATGCCAAGACCGTCCTCTTTTTTGTAGAGACAGATGGATTTCGAACTGAGGGGGTGAAGAAATTTGGAACATTCTTTGCCTTTCCAGAGGAAGGCACAGAAAAGAGATTCCATGGCTTTGATGGTAGACTTTGGAAGTCCATAAATGCCGCACCAAAGGAATTAAAGAAGCTAGAACAATGAAAATACAGGTAATTTGTCAAATTAACCATACTAATGAGGGCTCTAAATGATAGCTAAAGAACCAGTTACCTAGCTGTAGCAGTACCAAGACGGACAGAAAACCCATGATACTTGTTTAACTGCTTCAGTACAAAGTTCAGATGCCTGTTTACTCCGCAAATGATAATATGATCAGTCTCCATAACTTGTACTTGTGCTCCTTCTCTGATCTTTTGCATATTATTCTGTCGGGATGCTACTCATGAGAATGTCATTCTCAAAATTAAGGTTTTTTTTTTTTTTTTTTCCCCAACAAATACAACAAAACACATAACTTACCCTGAATTGTTCTGTCATCGTGCTCAATAACCGGGTGTAAAATAATATGCCCCATATAGTGAGCACAAAACCAAGTATGCGTTCAACACGTGTTTTTTCCTGCAGTGCAACACGCAAATGGTTTTGGAATTGTAAATCGTATCCTTATCCTGCAATAAAATTAGCAATGCAAAAGGAATATTTTCATGAAGCATCAATCTCTAGTAAGTATGAGACAGTGCCTTACCTTTAAGTGAGTAGATGATGAACAAAGGCATGCCCATGCTTCCCAAAAGCACTCCTCTAGAGATTGTGTGCTACCCCTGAAATATCCAACACAGAATACATGCTAATTAGACACTGAAAATGATAACTAAGAGATGATTAAAAGAAGAACCAGATTACAGTCATTATTACTAGAGATCATTAAACAAATTCTTGAACTGGCCGCAATAATGGGTGAGAGAAGCATTTGAAATACTTATTAAGACAAAAGGTTAAATTTAGAGGGAATAGAACAACAATTAAAGATAATTAACATAAATAAGCAAATATATTATGGGTTTCACCAATAGGAAGAGTAACAAACTGAAATGAAAATATAGTCCTCCAGAGATAGGGATAATATACGGAAGCCAAATGTGTAAAAGAAACATTTTCCAAAGCTACAATTCTGATTTTAAATGATTGGGATGTAGAGACCCCAAGGCTGTGGTAGGGTATTCATTTTTTTTTTTTTTTTTTTGCGGAGAATAAAAATTCATTAACAAGAGGAGAAAGGGCCCCAAAGAAGGGGAAGAGAGGAAAAGAAAAAAACAAATACAACAAAATAAAACCACACCCACCCTAGAATGAGTGGGGTAGACCCCAAGAGGCAACAATTAGCCTATTTCTAGGAGAGTCAACACCTCTAGTAGGGGACATAGACAACTTGCTTCTGAAATAAAAAACAATAGTGTCCCAAATTTGCTGGAAAGATCTAGATTGTAAATACCAAGATTATATTCCACAAGTGGAGATGAAAGATTACCTGAACTTGAAGAATAAGAAACCTCCGATGATAACAAATGAGAAGCATGCTATAAAGAGTGCTACAAACATCCTATAGAGCACCAATTACAAATGAGTCAGGTCACACAAGTAGAGATTACAAGCATATGAGCGGATATTCATGTTGTACGGATATTAATAAATTACACTAAAAATATTATTTGTTAGTAGATATGAAACAAATGAATAAATAAACAATTTTATTTATTTATTTTTTATCGGAACTGTTGTAATGTAATGGGTACAAGGGTAATTCTGTCCTAGGGGTATTATTGTCATTTGTATCCATTCTGGAATGTTCCTCATCTAGTTATAAACAAAGAGGCTGTGGACACATTGTACATAAGCCACATTCAAAGAATTCCACATGGTATCAGAGCAGGCAGGGATCACGGTATCGAGTCCCTCTGCGAGCGGGCAGGTGTTGAAATTATTTATCCACTCGTGTCCCCCTTTGGATAGTCCACCATGTTGGAGCTCCTGTATGATATACATATTGTTTCCTCCCTTTCCTACAAGGTCGGCCTTTTAGAGGAAGCGGTTCCAACAGTTAGAACTTGAAGATGGATCAATTCTATTAAGAGAGAAGAGATTTACAGCAAACCAAAAGGAGAAGAAGGGGAGAAGAGAAGAGAGGAAGAAGAAGAAGAAAGGTTGGGAGAATAATCGATTATGTGGGTTAAGATGTTCTCAACACACATATTACTTCATTAATAAACTCTTCCAAATTACATAAACCTCCCTAGGGAGGTAAAGAGAAATAAAACAAGAAAAGAAAAAATACAACTTGGGCATGTCTTAGAACAAGACAATGAACAAATTACCCTTATACAAGATATTCTAACAACTCTAACACTCCCCCTCAAGCTGGAGAATAAATGTCATACATTCCCAGCTTGCACAATAAGGTGCTAAATAGACTAGGAGTGAGGCCCTTGGTGAAGATATCTGCTACTTGATCACCTGTCTTCACAAAGGGAGTACAAATGCACCCAGAATCCAGCTTCTCTTTGATGAAGTGACGATCAACCTCAATATGCTTGGTTCGATCATGCTGAATTGGATTATGGGCAATGCTTATAGCAGCTTTGTTGTCACATTAAAGTTTCATTGGCTCTTCAGTTTCAAAACTCAAGTCTTGAAGAAGTTTCTTTAGCCATATAAGCTCACACACTCCATGAGCCATGGCCCTAAACTCAGCCTCTGCACTGGATCTAGCTGCAACTAGTTGTTTCTTGCTCACCACCCACAAAGGTACAGTACCCAGAAGTAGATCTCATGTCAGAGACTGAACTAGCCCAATCAGCATCTGTGTAGCCTTCAATCTACAAATGGTCATGTCTGACAAATAGAAGACCTTTTCCTGGACAGGATTTCAAGTATCTAATGATGCGATACACCGCAGCCAGATGTCCAATCCTAGGAACATGCATGAACTGACTTACCACTCCAACTGCATAAGAGATGTCTGGTCGAGTCAAGGAGAGAGAGATTAGTTTCCCAACTAATCTTTGGTACTTCCTTGCATCTATAAGAGAAGAACCACATTCATCACCAAGTTTATGATTTGGATCAGTGGGAGAAGTTGTTGGTTTGCACCCCATCATGCCTGTCTCTTTAAGAAGATCCAAGACAAATTTCCTTTGGCAGATGTTGATTCCTTTCCTTGATCTAGATACTTCAATACCCAAGAAGTATTTCAAGAGTCCAAGGTCTTTGATCTCAAACTGTTTAGCCAGATAAGACTTCAATCTGTTTATCTCAGCAACATCATTCCCAGTTACCACAATGTTATCAACATAGACAATGAGAGTTGTAACTGTACCATTACCTCTCCTTATAAACAAGGTGTGGTCAGTTTGACTCTGATAATACCCATTCTTCAGGATGGCTTGTCTAAATCTCTCAAACTAGGCCTTAGGAGACTGCTTGAGGCCATAAAGAGCTTTCTTCAAGAGACACACTTTCCCTTCAGCTGAGGGACACTTAAAACCAGGTGGAGGCTGCATGTACACTTCTTCTACTAAACCTCCATGAAGAAATGCATTCTTCACATCTAATTGGTACATTGGCCAATCTTTATTGGCTGCCACTGAAAGAAGAACCCTGATTGAGTTATGCTTGGCTACAGGGACAAAAGTCTCCTGGTAGTCAATGTCATACACCTAACTATACCCTTTTGCAACCAGCCTAGCTTTGTATCTTTCCACTGTACCATCGGATCTATACTTGATTGTATAAACCCATCTCCATCCAACTGGAGTTCTCCCCCTGGGAAGATCAACTAGTATCCAATTATTGTTCTTCTCCTGAGCCACCATTTCCTCTAACATTGCTTGCATCCATTTTGGATCGGATAAGGCCTCTGTGACATTTTTGGGAATGAAAGAAGACTCAAGGGCAGTGCAAAAGACAATACCTGGAGAAGAAATAGAGTCATAGGAAACAAACTGGGCTATGGGGTTAGTACAGGCTCTCTTCCCCTTTCTCATAGTAATGGGAAGATCTAATTCAGAAGGAAAAGTATTACCTGACTGAGGAGGATGAGACGCAGGATGGGGATCCAAAGAGGGGTTTTGGCAGGGTTGTTCTCCCTTCAACTCATACGATGGTTGCTTTCCTTTTCCCTTCAACAAGCATTCACCTCTTGTGAATACAACATCTTTGAATTTTATTCCCATGTATTCTTTTTTCCTGCTAGCATCACCACCACTACTAGCATCAATATCAACAACACCATCAGCATCAGCATCATCAACAACATCCACTTCTTTGTATTTTCCAATATCAAATAGGAATGGGGAAGTGGAGGTAGGCAAGGGAGATAGAAAAGGAATGACATCAGCATCCTGTTCACTACTAGTACTCTCCCCCTGAACAGGATGTTGAGAGGAAGAAAAGTAAGGGATAGACTCTAAGAAGGTGACATATTTGGAGAGAAGTCGCCTTCGGGAAGGGGGATGGTAGCACTTATACCCTTTGGTTGAATTAGAGTAGCCCAAGAAGCTGCACTTGAGAGCTTTGGGATCAAGCTTGATGCGGGCTGATTTGTTGAAATGAACATAACAAACACAACCAAAGACTTTTGGAGGCAAGGAGAAGACTAAGGATTGAGGAGAAAGAAGAGGAAAGGGAGATTTGGAGCGAAGGAGTGGAGTTGGCATCCTGTTAATGAGAAAGGCAGCGGTAAGAAGTGCATCAGACCAGAAAGTCTTAGGCACATGCATACCTAAGAGAAGACCCCTGGTAATTTCCAACAAATGGCAGTTTTTTCTCTTAGCCACCCCATTTTGTTGAGGGGTGTCAACACATGCCAGTTGGTGGATTATGCCATGATCAGTAAAGAACTGGTGGAGCCCCCCCTACATGTACTCACCCCCCTTATCAGATCTAACAATTTGGATTCGAGTACCGAACTGAGTACTGATAAGTTGATAAAAATCCTTAAAAGCATCACAAACATCACTCTTTTGTTTCAACAAAACAGTCCAAGTAGACCTAGAATAGTCATCTACAAATGAAACAAAGTAACGAAATCTAGTCAAAGAAGTAGTAGGAGAAGGCCCCTAAACATCAGTATGGATAAGAGAAAAAGGTGCAGTAGATCTATTACCATGATAAGGATAAGTTGTGTGACAATGTTTAGCAAAAATACAAGATTCACACTGAAAAACATAAGAAGAAGGAAAAGAAGTAAACAAGTGGGGTAAACTATCTCCTCATAACAACAAAAGAGGGACGACCCAAACGTTGATGCCAAAGTATTACAGACTCCAAAGTACTACGGTCACTCCGACCATAAACATAAGCTGCAGCAGTAGATTGATCAGGTAATCGTGGTTCAAGAAGGTATAGTCCTCCTTTTTCAATCCCACTGCCAATAACCCTCTTTACCTCCAAATCCTGAAAAAGACAATAGGAAAGAAAGAAGGTGATACAACAATTTAAGGATTTGGTTAGGTGACTCACTGATAATAGGTTAGTAGCAAAATCAGGAACATGAAGGACAGACTCAAGGGAAATAGAAGGAGTAACTCTCACGTTACCCTTACCAAAGACAGAAGAAAGGGAACCATCAGCAACCCTTACCTTGTCCCGGCCAGAGCAAATGGAGTAGGAATCATAATACTGTGACATACCAGTCATGTGATCAGAGGCTCCAGAGTCAATAATCTAAGTGGGTGCAGTAGAAGGAGCAGACGAGACCTGCAGAGCTGAGGCAGAAGTAGCCAACCCTCCAGAGGTAAAACCAGTAACTGACCCTCCAAGGTGAGACACCAGCCGGCGGAGGGCTGCAATATCATCCTGTGAGATGGAGTCAGGAGCAGGCTGGGGTCCAGATGTCTCAGACTCAGATGTCACAGAGTGAGCCCTAGCTCCCCCTTGCATGCCTCCACGGACACTAGATGAACCACCATGCATACCAGGGGGTTGCCCATAAAGATCCCAACACTAGTCCTTGGTGTGTCCAAGCTTTCCACATTTATCACATTTAGACCTCTCACGGTGATCTCCACGAGTTGGCCCTTGGCCTTTTCCCCAACTTTTCCAGTCTCCATGGGAACTAGAAACAAGAGCAAATCTCTCTGTTGATGGTGCAATATCCATAGTTGCTCTCCTGGTTTCCTCACTTTGCAAATAGCTGCATACTTCATCCACAGAGGGAAAGGGAGATGTCCCTAAGATTTGCAAGCAAAGAGGTTCATACTCTGGGTTAAGGCCACCAAGCAAAATAAGGATCCTTTCCTTTTCTCGGCTTCTATAGACCTTTGCCTCATCATATGAATTGGACAGCTGGAGGTTGTTATAGTAATCATATTCCTCCCAAAAGCTAATAACAGTGTTGTAGTAATCAAATATACTCTTATTACCCTGTTTTATATGGATATTTTTTGGAGGATTTGATACACTTTTGCTGCATCACCAACTCTATCAAAAACCTTGGAGACACTGTCCCAGATATCTTTCGCAGTCGCCTTACTCATAAACCTCCTACCTATCTCAGGTTTCATAGAGAATATTAGCCAAGTCATAACAGTTGAGTTCTCAGTCTCCCACTTGAGATAGCCTGGATCAGTGGTAGCAGGAGCCTTGATAGAGCCAGTAATGTATCCCAACTTTCCCCTCCTGTGTAGGGACAACTTCACAGAATGGGACCAATCCAAGTAGTTGGTATTGTCCAATTTCACAACAGATATTTGGGCATTAGGATTGTCAAAGGAAGCCATAGTGGGGAGACTACTAACCGAAATTGGTCCACTGACCTCAGAATCAGCCCCAGATACAGTAGACATGGTACCAAAAAAAAAAAAAACTTCAACAAAACAGATTGGTGCTTGCATAACTGGGGAGTGACCTCTACCCACACACAAGCAAGAAAACCAGCAAACAAAGAGAACAACACACTGCTCAAGCAGTCCCAAGTTCCAACAGCAAAAAGAAGATAAATCTTTAAGAAGGACTTAAATCAAACACCTCATGTGCATCCTAACTTCATTCCAGAGTAGTCATTCACCACATAACATCCAAAAAAGACTTCAAAAGAACTTCAACTAACAACCATCAAATGTAACAAGATGCAAACCTTCCATTCTCATCAACCAATGACCATCCGATGTGTTGGCTGCCCATAGGAATCAAACAAACAGTAGAAACAGAGCTAGCGGTACCTTTGGAGCAGCAAAACATTGAACTTCAAACTTCTTCGGCAGCATCTACAGTCCCTCCATTTTATGTTGGTTCAAAGAATGGAACTCCAAGGGATGTAATACTTTACATTAGACAGCCCCTAGTGGAACCTCTATCCTTTTAGGGTTCCAAAGGGAGGAGAAAGACAAAACACTGAGCTTAGCCGACTCTCAAAACAGAGAACTCAGCTCTGTTACCAAGTTAAAACTTGAAGATGGATCGATTCTATTAAGAGAGGAGATTTACAGCAAACTAGAAGGAGAAGAAGGGGAGAAGAGAAGAGAGGAAGAAGAAGAAAAAGGTTGGGAGAATAATCGGTTATGTGTGTTAAGATGTTCTCAACATACATATTACTTCATTAATAAACTCTTCCAAATTACACAGACCTCCCTAGGGAGGTAAAGAGAAATAAAACAAGAAAAGGAAAAATACTACTTGGTCATGTCTTATAACAGGACAATGACAAAACTACCCTTGTACAAGATATTCTAACAACTCTAACACCAACATGGCATCAGAGCGGGAATCAATCCGAAGATCTTGGAGATGATTTCCTCTTGATTTTTTTTCTCCTTCTCTCTTGCGATCGAGCCCTAGCCCCACCACTATTTATTTTTGTTTTTTGGGGCCTTCGACCCCCTCGCACTAGTGCTTGCGGTCTCTTCGAACTCTGTCCCTACCGCCACCAACCACCACCTGCAGCCTCTCTTCCGCCTCCCCTCCACCTTCCGCTTCCTTCCCCCACTTCCGCCAGCCCCTTTCTCGCCTCCCCACACTCTCAGCCATCACCACCACTTCCACCAATCCCCTTCTCCAATTTTTCCGCCACTCCCTTTATTTTTTGTGGAAGGGTTTCTACCTTCTTCTTGTTCCCCGACTCCCTTCTCCATCCTTGGTGGTGAGTTGACTCCCACCAAGGGGCTTTTGGGCTCTTGATGACTTAAGTCCATTCGGCAGAATTTTTTTTCTATCTTCCCGGTGATTTTTTTTATAACCAGCCACCATGCCAAGAGATTCCAACATTACCACAGCCACCTCTGGCTCCGAAGGCACGAATCAGCGTGATTTCCTTCCGTTCTAGACTAACTTCATTAAACTGAATAGAAGCAATTATTTGTTGTGGTCTCTCTCCTGCCTCTTTGCTATCGGTTCCTGTGGTCTTTCTGGCTATATCACAGGAACGGTCGCCAAACCATCTGATGCTGGTTCTACTCTTGACAAGTGGGTGACTTTCAATTTTCTTGTCATGTCCTACCTTGTCAACTCTATGGAACAAGAAATCGTCAGGCGTTATCTTCTTCTTGACACGGCTGCAACGATTTGAAAAACGGCCAAGGATACTTACTCTAAAGCTGGCAATGCTGCTGCTCGATATGAGCTTCGCCAAAAAATTCTTCAGACCAAGCAACTGGAGTTGTCTATTTCCCAGTATTACTCCAAGTTGTGTACCAAGTGGCAACAATTGGATTTTTTTGGGACTTTTACTGCTACCAGTGAAGCCGATACTACTGGGTTTCAGAAGTGGGAAGAGGACTTGCGTGTGTTTGACTTTCTTGCTGGACTCAATATTGAGTTCGATCAGATCCAGGCTGCCGTCCTCCATCGTGATCCTCTTCCCTCCCTTGAACAGGCATATTCTCTTGTTGCTGCTGAGGATGATCGCCGGACTACTATGACAGGAACGATCTGCCCTTCTCTCTGGTTCTCAGTCTAGTACCCGTGGTACTGGGGCTGATCGTATGGGCAATGATCGACCTCCCATCAAGTGTGATTATTGTGGCCGGGAACAGCACACAAAGGACCACTATTGGAAGCTTCCTGGCCGTCTTGCAGATACTCGGGGACGTGGTTCAGGTCGTCCTTCCCTAGCTAATTAGGCTGTATCTGATGACCATTTTTCTGATTTGACCGGCCCTCTTTCCAATGATGAGATGCAGCACCTCCGTACTCTGATGTCCCGACTGGACTCTACTGCTTCCTCTGCCTCTTCTATGGCTGCCTTTGCCATTTCCTTGCCCGAAAATTCTGGTTCAGGTATTTCTTTTAGTGGTAGTTGCTCCTCTGTTGATTCCTCCTCATGGGTAATTGACTCTGGCGCAACTGATCACATGACAGTAGGGACAAGTGGGTAATTGACTCCCTTTCCCTCTCTGGCGCAACTGATCACATGACAGTAGGTAATTGACTCCCTTTCCCTCTCTGGGTAATTGACTCTGGCGCAACTGCCTCTGCCATTTCCTTACCTGAAAATTCTGGTTCAGGTATTTCTTTTAGTGGTAGTTGCTCCTCTGCAGATTCCTCCTCATGGGTAATTGACTGGCCACAGCTCAGTCCTATGTGTATGGGCGTACTGATAGTAGTTCTGTGGATTTTGTTATGTTATAGCATCGTCGTCTTGGCCACCCATCTTTTGTTGTAATGAGAAAACAATTACCTCACTTATTTTCTTCTATTGCCTCTTCTCATGTTTTTCAATGTGAACCTTGTATGTTTGCCAAACACTATTGTTCACCTTATCCATATCATGGTAATAGATCTGCTTCTCTTTTTCATATTGTGCATACAGATGTTTGGGGACCTTCCCCTACTACCTCTTTATTTGGCTATCGTTACTTTGTTTTCTTTGTTGATGATTTTTCTCATGCTACTTGGACTGTTCTTATGAAGCATAAAAGTAATGTCTGTGATGCATTTAAAAATTTGTATCAGATGATTCTTACTCAGTTTGATACTCGAATCAAAATTGTTTGTTCTGATAAAGGAGGGGGGAGTACATGTTTGGTGGCCTCCGAACCTTTTTTACTGACCATGGCATTATCCATCAGTGACCATGGCATTATCCATCAGCTAGCGTGTGTTGACACACCCCCAACAAAATGGGGTAGCTGAGAGGAAAAATCGTCATTTATTGGAGGTCACACCGAGTCTTCTCTTTGGCATGTATGTTCCTAAGACCTTCTGGTCTGAAGCTCTTCTCACTGCTTCTTTTCTCATCGCATGCCTACCAAACTCCTTGGTTCCAAATCTCCCTTAGAAACCCAATCTCCACAGGTTTTTGCTTTCTCTCTTCCTCCCAAAGTCTTTGGCTGTATTTGTTATGTGCACGTTTTTTTTTTTTTTTGGGTGTACGTTATGTGCATGTTAACAAACCCCATCGCACTGAACTTGATCCCAAAGCTCTCAAGTGTCTCTTTCTTGGGTATTCTTCTACTTCCAAAGGCGACAAGTGCTACCATCCTTCTTTTCGTCAGTGTCTTCTCCAAAGATGTCACCTTCCTTGAATCTGTCCCTTCCTTTGCCCCTTCTTAGCATCCTCTTCAGGGGGAGAATTTTGGAAGTGAACAGGCTACTGATTTCCTTCCTTCTCCTATACCTATCTCTCCTTTTATGCTTGACATTGGAAAACACAGGACTGTGGATGTGGTTGATACTGATGATGAATCAAGTGTGAATACTAAATTGGTTGTTGAAAGTGGTTTTGGTAATGAAAAGGATTACCACATTCAGTACAAAAAGGGTGAAAGCTTGAAGAGTAAAGGAAAGAAGACCTGCTAAGAGACCTCTTTAGATCCAAATCCACTTCCTGAGATTCATTCTCCTCAATCAGGTGACATCCCTTCTCCTCCAACTAATTTGGACCTTCCTATTGCTGATAGAAAAGGGAAGAGACCTTGTACTAATCCTATAGCCCAGATTGTTTCCTATGATGCTCTTTCTCCTACAAGTCTTGCCTTTATTGTTGCTCTCTCTACTGCTTCTATTCCTAAGAATGTTATTGATGTTGTGTCTTTTCCAAAGTGGAGACAAGCTAAGTCTGAGGAGATGATGGCTCTTGAGAAGAATGGTACTTGGCAATTGGTGGATCTTCTCAGGGGACGTGTCCCAGTTGGATGTAGATGATCTCACAATCAAGTATAAATCTGATGGTACTGTTGAGACATAAAGCAAGGTTGGTAGCCAAGGGGTGCAGTCAAGTCTATGGAATTGACTATCAAGAGACATTTGCTCATGTGGCTAAGCACAACTCTATAAGAGTTCTTTTATCATTGGATGCCAATAAATATTGGCCATTATATCAGTTAGATGTCAAGAATGCCTTCCTTCATTATGACTTGGAAGAGGAAGTGTACATGCAAACTCCACCAGGTTTCAAAATACTTTCAGCTGAAGGGGAAGTGTGTCTTCTCAAGAAGGCACTATATGGTCTCAAACAGTCACCAAAGGCATGATCTTAGCGCTTCCGGCAGGCTATTCTGAATAATGGGTATTCCCAGAGTCAAGCTGACCACACTCTCTTTACCAAGCGGGCCAATGGTACCATTACAACCCTTATTGTCTATGTTGATGATATTGTGGTCACTGGAGATGATACAGTTGAGATAGATAAACTGAAGATCTAATTGGCTCAACAGTTTGAAATCAAGGATCTAGGCCCCTTGAAGTACTTCTTAGGGATTGAAGTATCAAGGTCCAAGAGAGGAATCAACATATGTCAAAGGAAGTTTGTCCTTGATTTGTTAACAAAGAGGGATGTTAGGCTGTAAACCAGCAAGTTCCCTTATTAAGCAAAACCATCAACTAGGAGAAGATTGTGGTCTCTCTCTGGTTGATGCGGGAAAGTACCAAAGGGTAGTGGGGAAGCTTATCTATCTTTCCATGACACGCCTAGATATTTCCTATGCAGTGGGAGTGGTGAGCCAATTTATGCATGCCCCCAAAAGTGGCCACTTGGATGTTGTATATCGTATTCTCAGATATTTATTCTCAGATATTTGAAGTCTTCTCCAAGGAAAGGACCGTTGTATACCAAGCATGATCACTTGAGAGTGGAAGGTTTTACTGATGCTGATTGGGCTGGATCCATCACATACAGGAGATCTACCTCTAGCTATTGTACCTTTGTGGGAGGTAATTTGGTTACATGGAGAAGCAAAAAACAACCAGTTGTAGCTAGATCCAGTGCAGAGGCAGAATTTAGGGCCATGGCTCATGGAGTATGTGAACTCATATGGTTGAAAAGATTAGTTCATGAATTGGGTTTTGATACTGAAGGCCCTATAAGACTCTACTGTGACAACAAGGCAGCCATCAGTATTGCTCATAATCCAGTGCAACATGACAGAACCAAGCATATTGAAGTAGATCGACACTTCATCAAGGAGAAGAATGACTCTGGCTACATTTGTACTCCCATTGTGAAGACTTGTGATCAACTGGCGGACATCTTCACCAAAGGGCTTACCTCCCTTCAGTTTGGTACCCTTTTATGCAAGCTGGGAATGCATCCAGCTTGAGGGGGAGTGTTAGAGTTATTAGATGTTTTGGTCTAAGGGTATTATAGGAACTGGTTAAGTTCTAGCAGTCCTATTATGTATTTTCTTTATTTTTTCCTTTTTGACCTCCCTAGGGAGGTGAATGTTATATGTTTATCATTATCAATGAATCAATATAGCTGTATGGAGAATACTCACACACACACAACAATTACAACCGAAATAGTTTCTCTTCTTTCTCCTTGTCTCCTTCTTCCTCTCCTCTCTTCCTCCTCCAACTTCTTCTCCTCTTCTTACCTACTTTCCTAACCTAAAATCTAACTATTATTTCCAAGTTGGGCATGATTGACATCTATGCACCAACTTGAGGGGGAGTGTTGTAATTTGGGTACAGGGATAATTTTGTCCTATTTTATCCCTTAGGGGTATTCTTGCACTTGTACCTATTCTAGAAGATTATCTAGTCTATTATAAATGAAGTTGGTTGTGGACATAATGTTTGTTGGAACCGCTTCCTCTAAAAGGCCAACCTTGTAGGAAAGGGAGGAAACAATATGTACATCATACAGGAGCTCTAACACGGCGAACTATCCCAAGGGGGACACAGATGGATAAATAATTCAATATCTGCCCGCTCTCAGGGGGACTCGATACCGTGACCGCTGCCTGCTCTGAAATCACGTTGGAACCGCTTCCTCTACAAGGCCGACCTTGAAGGAAAGGGAGGAACCAATATGCATATCATACAGGAGCTCTAACACGGCGGACTATCCAAAGGGGGGCACGGGAGGATAAAGAATGTTTAAATCCCCTCGAATGATCCAAGGGAGATGCAAGCCCTGAGCCATCTGAATGAATTGATCCCATATAGGTCTTCTATCCCTTTTCTTGCATTTAGCATAAACCACTGAAAAGATGCACTCCAAACCACTATTAGGAAAATGAATGGAAGTGGTAATAGATTGATCACAATGAGAGACATGGTTGAGCGAAATAGATTGATTCCACATCAGCCAAATATTAGTATTAATGGGCTCACACTCCAACCAATTAGACATGTTCAGTCTTCTAGCTAGATTAGGAAGTTTAAACTTTTGCTGCTTGGGCTCTAAAATAGCAATAAGAGCACGTTTGTGTTCTCGATTCAATTTCTTCAGAAGAGAGACTTTATCAGAACTCCCTGTACCTCTCACATTCCAGATGATACAACTAAGTATGGGGATGAGAAGATTGAGAATTTTCAGCCTGTGACTTTTGAAGTCTAGTCATCATATTAGCCTTATTGAAAGAGGGGCCTAGAACTTGATCCTCTTCGAAAACCTCCTCACAATCTGAATCAGAAGCATCAACACTGCTGTCTACTAACGTCTCACCTTCATCGTCTATGTCATCTTCATCAATAGGGTCATGACTGACAGGGTTCTTCTCATCTTCACCAATAGGTTCAGAAATAGCAGGGCTCTTCGCAAGCTGATCAGCAATTTTGAGAGAAGAAGAAAAATCCCTCAACTCCTTATTCGATTTCTGTAAAAATGTTGATGAGACATGTCTGGCAATTTACTGGGAACAGAAGCTGCTCTTGGAATAAGAGAACAA
The DNA here is from genome assembly GCF_018873765.1 of Telopea speciosissima. Taxonomy (NCBI): domain Eukaryota; kingdom Viridiplantae; phylum Streptophyta; class Magnoliopsida; order Proteales; family Proteaceae; genus Telopea; species Telopea speciosissima. The sequence continues at coordinate 53,931,549 of NC_057925.1, forward strand.
GCTAGAGGATTATCAAAAGCTCTATGATTTTTATTTACTTTTTTCTTCGAGCCTTCAGATTTTTTCTTTGATCCTTTGGACTTATTGATTTCAGAGAAAACATACTCCATAGAATCCCTACCAATAGGCTTTCCATCCACAAAAATGGAGGAGTTAGGATGATCGACTATGTTGGGGATTTGCATAGCAGTATCTGCAATATTCTCTTTGCCCACAGCAGTGACAATGAGATTAGAAGGAGAAGGGATAACCTCAGAAGTAGGAGGATGAGTGACTTGATCATCAGGGACTGAATCCAGCGGAGCAGTAACATTTTTCGAAGTGGATTCATTGGGGGCTGGAGCCTTAGTAGAACTAGGCTTAGGATCTGGGGCATGAACACTGTCTAGCACCACATTAGGATTTTCTTTGGTAGGGTTGGGATGGTCTGAAGATTGATCTAAGGCCGCATCATAATGGTCAGATTGCTGGGCACGCAAGCACGCTCGGGCTTTCTTTGCATGCTCCCCTTGCATGCAATGATGTGGTGGCGAACCTCTCATTCTAATTCAGTGCTCTCTGAACCGTGCGGGAAGGTTTCCCATCACACGACTCACCAACATGATCTTCCGCGGGAACTGTATGTCCGAACAGGCCTGGAAAAAGAGGTACGGTCTCACTTTCCTTTGCCACTCAAGTGTACGGCATCTACCGTGCTTAGGCCCCTTCTTCCCGTCCCTAATGAAAGAGTCCACTGCCTGCCTGCTTTACTATAATTTGTTTTTTATAATGGAGTTCATCATTTTCATTTTCTATTTCTCCTTTGAATTACTCAAAAGAATATCCTATGAATTTTATTTCGCACCGGAAACTATTCTAGGAGAAGTTCGAATCCGTTCCATTCGGATATTGATTGGTCTTGGTTTGACATGGTTTACGCGTTACTGGTTCCCGGAAGAGTCAATATCTCCATTAGCTAAACCCTTTCTGACCTTGCCTTTGGACTCGTATTTTGTTCGTACACAATCAACGGAGACCTTCCCAACATATGTTGCAATGTCTTCAATAGCATGCTCTTACTTCGTCTTTCCCTTAATAAGTCATCAAATTTGGTGCATACAATCGAATCCTCCATTTAAGTGGTTCTCGCTTCTCCTTGTTCCTGTTCCTAACTCCTCCCCGGGTAGTTCCCAATGTTTGGCACTTTCCATACTTCGTGGGTGCAACATCAACAAATTCGCTCATGATCAAGTTACAACCTAAGATCTATGACTATATTATTTTAACTGTTCGTATTTCGCTCATTCCATCGGTATGCTCCCAAGTACCTGTAATTGTGATCTGTTTGCCAGAACTAAGGGGTCTTTCTGTGGAAACCTCCACGAACAATCGTCGTTTTTTTATGGTTTTTCCACTTCTCACAGAACTGCTTCGTTTAAAAGGCCGACCTTGAAGGAAAGGGAGGAACCAATATGTATATCATACAGGAGCTCTAACACAGCAAACTATCCAAAAGGGGACACGGGTGGATAAATAATTCAACACCTGCCCGCCCCCAAGGCAACTCAATACCGTGACCCCTTCCCATTATTTATCCACCTGTGTCCCCTTTTGGATAGTCCGCCGTGTCAGAGCTCCTGTATGATATACATATTGTTTCCTCCCTTTCCTAAAAGGTCGGCCATTTAGAGGAAACGGTTCCAACGTGGTATCAAAGCAGGTAGGGGCCACGGTATCAAGTCCCCCTGGGAGCGGGCAGGTGCTGAATTATTTATCCACCCGTGTCCCCTTTGGATAGTCTGCCGTGTTAGAGCTCTTGTATGATATACATATTGTTTCCTCCCTTTCTTAAAAGGTCGGCCTTTTAGAGGAAGCGGTTCCAACAATGTCAAAAGCCATTATTCTCCATATCATCAGGTAGATTTTTCATGTGTAGGGAGACCTCAGGTTCTTTTAGTTAGAACCTGAGTTCTGAAATTTGTCAAGGATTAGAACTTGTCACCCCTTGGAATCGGGCTTAGAATCAAAATCGTTACTCTGAGTCTGTTACCACTGCCCCTGCTACTAACACTGGTCTATCCCAGGACGATTTACAGGCATTCCTCCGTGTGCTAAGGTCTTCTGCTGCTACTGCCTCTACTACATCCGCTGCTACTGCCAACTCTTCTGCTCCTTCAGGTTCACACTTTGCCCGGTCAGGTATTCCATTTGGTGGTCACTGTGCTTCTGTAGCTTCCCATCCTTAGATCATAGATTCTGAAGACCGGTTCCTCTAGCCTATTTCATCGTTATTCTCCCACTTCTAGGAAAGATAAGGTCAAAGTAGCTGACGGATCCCTTTCTTCTATATCGGGAAAAGGAATCATCAACTGTGCTTCCTCTCTTCCATTGTCCTCTGTGTTACATATTCTTAATTTTACTACTAACCTTCTTTCCATTAGTAGTATTACTCGTGATCTTAATTGCAAAGTAACATTTTTTCCTTCTCATTGTGTCTTTCAGGATCTGGGCTCTGGGAAGACGATTGGATTGGGTAAAGTACATAGCGGATTGTACCTGCTTGATGATGGTCGTTTCACTCCATCACCATTACCTTCTCCGTTCCACCAGAACTCCTTGGCATCTTCTGAACTTTACCAATGGCACCCTAGATTAGGTCACCCCCCATTAGGAATTTTAGCAGATTTGTTTCCTAGTTTGGTCACCCAACATACTAAGGATGACTTTTTCTGTGAGGCTTGTGTTCTGGCCAAATAGACACATTCACATTTTCCATTTTCAAATAAAAGGAATTCTTCTTGTTTTCAATTGGTGCATTCTGATGTTTAGGGCCCTAGTCGTAAAACATCTATTTCTGGTCATCGTTGGTTTGTCTCTTTCATTGATTGTCATTTTAGGAACACATGGGTATATCTCTTGCACACAAAAAATTAGGTTTTTTCATGTTTTCAACACTTTCATAAAATGGTCCAAACTCAGTTCCAGGCTACTCTCAAAATATTGAGAAGTGATAATGGAACCGAGTATAAAGAATCTCAATTTCAAAAATATTTGCTTGATCATAACATTATTCACCAGACTAGTTGTGTTGATACCCCTGCCCAGAATGGTGTGGCAAAACAGAAAAACCGCCACTTGTTAGAGGTGGCCAGGGCTTTGATGTTTGCTAGGCATGTCCCATCTCCATATTGGGGAGATGCCGTTCTCACTGCTGCCTATCTCATCAATAGATTACCTTCTCGGGTTCTTGACTACCGTAGCCTATCTAATGTTTTACTTGGGAACTCCTCTTTTATTGTACCTTCCAAGGTGTTTGGTTGTGTATGTTATGCTAGAGATACAAGATCTCTAGGTAAACTTGAACCTAGGGGGTTACGTTGCATTTTCTTGGGTTATTCTCCAACCCAAAAAGGTTATAAGTGTTACCATCCCCCTTCTCGTCGTACTTTGGTTAGTATGGATGTTGTCTTTCATGAGACACTTTCCTATTATTCTTCACCACCTCTTTAGGGGGAGAGTCCTAGTGAAGATGTGCTGCCTTTTGAGATTCCTCCTCTTGAGGTTCCTCTGGCTGTTGCCCAGCCCCCCATGGATGCTGCCCAACCTTCTTTAATTGATGCCCAACCTCCTCTGGCTGTTCCCCCCTCATCTGAAGGGAATCTTTTATAGGGGAAGACCATAGAAAAGAGTGTTGTTAATGTTCCTATTCAGGGGGAGCTGACTCCAATCCAGAGAACTATTGGTGAATTTCAGAAGAGGATTGACAACTCCAATATACTCACCTATAAAAGGGGTGGGACCAACAGAGGGCAGCTTCAATCCACTACAGCACCAATACCCATCCATTTGCCGGCTCACGGTCCAAATCCTTCCTCTTCTGGTGAGACCTCTTCTTTCGACCTACCTATTGCTCATCGCAAAGGTACTAGGACTTGCACTCTGCATCCCATATCTCGTTTTGTTTCTTATAGTTCTCTTTCTCCTTCTTTTCGTGCATTTGTATCTTCTCTTTCTTCTGCTTCGATTCCTAAAAATTGGCAGGAAGCATCTACAAATGGAAAGTGGAAGGCAGCAATGTTGGAAGAAATGAGAGCACTACACAAAAATAATACGTGGGATCTTATGACTCTTCCTCCAAGGAAAAAACCAGTTGGATGTAAATGGGTCTTTGTGGTCAAACAGAAGGCTAATGGTTCAGTGGATCGATATAAAGCACGTCTGGTTGCAAAGGGGTTCACTCAAACTTATGGAGTTAACTATCAGGAGACCTTTGCACCAGTGGCAAAACTCAACACTGTCAGGGTATTATTATCTTGTGCTGCAAATCTTGGCTGGGATCTTCAGCAGTTGGATGTAAAGAATGCCTTCCTCCATGGGGAGCTTAAGGAGGAGGTATATATGGACATTCCACCAGGCTTCTCCGATGACAGGACTAAGGGCAGGGTCTGTAAATTGAAGTGTGCCCTGTATGGGTTGAAGCAGTCACCTAGAACCTGGTTTGACAAATTTCACAAGGCTATGATTTCAACAGGCTACAAGCAAAGCAATGCTGATTATACTTTGTTTATCAGACGAGTTGGTGACAAGGTAATCCTTCTCATAGTCTATGCGGATGATATTATGGTCACTGGTAATGATGGTGATGCTATCGAGAATTTGAAGCTCTTCCTTAGTCGTGAATTTGAGGTAAAGGATCTTGGACCTCTAAAATACTTTCTAAGGATAGAAGTTGCTCGATCTTCGAAGGGCATCTTTCTTTCTCAAAAGAAAATATATCCTTGATCTATTGTCTGAGACTGGGCTGCTAGGTTGTCATCCTTCTGATAAACCTATGGAAGCTACTACAAGACTTAAGGAGAAAGAGGGTAAACCTGTTGACAAAGGTTGTTATTAGCGATTAGCTGGCAAACTAATCTCTCTCCCACACATGACCTGACATAGCCATTGTTGTAAGTTTGGTGAGCCAGTTTATGCATGATCCCTATTCCTCTCACATGGAGGCAGTTCGTCGTATTTTGCGGTATATGAAGTTTGCTCCAGGAAAAGGAATCCTTCTCTCTCCCAATGGTCACCTGAAGATTGAAGCTTATACTGATGCCAATTGGGCTGGCTCCACTGACAGAAAATCAATTTCTGGCTATTGTTCCTTTATGGGTGGGAACCTTGTCACATGGCGCAGCAAGAAGCAGAATGTTGTGGCAAGGTCTAGTGCTGAAGCAAAATTTCGTGCGATGGCCCAAGGAATTTGTGAACTCCTTTGGCTTTGGAATTTCGTGTTATTGTCTGATGAGCACATTTATGTGTGAAATTTTAGGGTATAAAGCATTCATTTTACCACTTTGAACAGTGCTACTCGGGTACTTTTTGTCATTTTTCAGGTTTAGGGACATTTTGGTCAAAGTGGAGAATACATGTCTAATTGGACCGCCAAATGCCAAGTTACAAGGTTGAAGAATTCAGCCGGGATAGCTTTCCAATGCGTAATGTCAGAAGTCACTTGGTTAGAGCCGATTCGAGTTTAGAAGAAGAAGAAGAGAGTAAAATCAAGCATAGGGGCATAAGGGTAATTTTGGCAAATTAGAGATCTTTCGGAAAATATTGGATGTTGGGCTCATATCGTCTGGAATTTAAAATGGTGCAACTTTAATCCTCGGGCTGGTTCCATCTGGGCTCAGGATAGAAAGATATAGCCCAATAATGATTTTCAGTGAAGTTGATATTTATGATGAAGGAATAGAAAATAAAAAAGAAAAAAAAAAGAAAAAACTCTCCCTCTCTCTCTCATGTGATAACACTCGGCTATGGCTAAGGGCGACGTTTTTGTGCAAGACTCCTAATCAGAATGGTTTTCCAAGATTGAAGACTCCTATTCCTTTATCTTTAGTCTTCTAAATAGGTTAGGTTTCTAAGTTCTAGGAATTTTAGTTTATCTTTCTATTTTAGAACAAAGGGGAGAGTTGTATTTAGGGTGGGATTCAACCACGATTTGGGTGGTTTATCTTTAGTTTTTTTATTTTATTTTTCTTCTTTCCCTTTTATCTTAGGAAAAAGATATAAAAGGGGAGAGAGGAGAACGGACTCAAGCTTTTTCTCTCCCATCTAGTTTTTCTACTTCTTTAGTTTTTTTTTTTGGTTTTATTCTTTTATGTTCTAGTCTCTTTGTCTATTAAGCAATTCTGATTTCTGAGTGGGGCTGTAATCGACATTCAAGTTTGTGAAGTTATTGAAGATTGGAAGATTCAATTCAAAGCTATTCTATTTTCTTCAAGTTCTGCAATTTTTTTCCATTCTATTATTTTGTTCTTCTTATTGTTAAAACAGAATTTTATTTCCCTTCCCCTAAGATCATATGTGTAATTTTATTGAAGCACTTTTGTAATTTGTTCTTCGTTATCGGGGTGCGGTGAATTCAAGTGATAGGCTAGAGTGAAAGAGTCATCTTCATTGGATTGTGCAACCTCCTTAATCAGTTAAGTTCTTCTTCTTATAAATTTTAGTTTTAGTAATTTCTCTGTCTTTTTCTCTATCAATCCTTCCTTCCCTCTTCATTGCTTTCATGGTTAGCTAAACCTCTCCTCTTGGGAGTGGGTGAAAACATGAGAGAAGGAAGAATTGATGGCTAGCATTGTCTATGTGATTAATAGACATGATCAATATTGGACTTACAATGGATGACTGCCCACAACTTGTATGTCATTCCAAGGGGAACTATATACATGTTTGTTAGCCGTATCCATTGTGACATCATTATGTTCATGTATTTTTTTTGTTTACATTGTATGTTGTATGAGCACTATTTTCATAGGATATGTTAGCCGTATATGAGCCGTGCCGCATTTCTTATAGGCCTAGGCCGTATGCATGCTTTGCCCTAATATGCTAGTCATTGATTTGCCCTAATTCTCATGATGGAACCCATTTCCAAGGGACTTTCTTACTTTTAATTCATCAATTCCCTTAGCGGTTGCCCTAGTTTCTATTTCTAATTTGTTATCTTTGGTAATTTAGTTGCTTCTATATTTGCTAGATTCCATAATTGGTAGTTTCCATATATAGGTTGTTTCCATATTTAGTAAGTTGTACACTTCACGTAAATTAAAAGTGGAAATTTATTCAATGTTGGCCTCCTCGTGTTCGACCCATAGCTACGATTGACCCGTACGCTTGCGGTATTATTTTAAACTCAAACATTGTCCACCTTCACAATAAAGCAGCCATTAGCATTGCTCATAACCCTGTCCAGCATGATCGTACTAAACATGTGGAGGTTGACCGACATTTCATCAAGGAGAAGCTCGAAGCTGGACTCATCTGTGTTCCCTTTGTGAAGTCTGTTGATCAGTTAGCTGATGTGTCACTAAGGGACTAAGTGTCAAAGTGTTTCTTCCTATGTTAGTCAAGTTGGGCATGCATGACATATATGCTCCAACTTGAGGGGGAGTGTTGGATTGTATGGGCCAGAATACTGTGGAGGTATTCTGGACATCTTCTTCTTTTATTATGTTGCTTTTGTATGTGGGTTTAGTCCCACATCGCCTATTGTAATTCTGTCTTATGTTTTCAATATTATAAATAGATGAGCTTGGGGTGACCATAATCATCCAAGCCTTACTCTAATTCTAAATCTGTTAACATTGTTGACCCACAGAAGGATCAGTTATCAGGTTTACAAGACGAAAAGTTTTAAGCACCCAATCTACCTAGTACGAATCATGTCTCAAAATACTCATACAAATGCACTGAACCTCTTAAAAATAAGCAAATACATCAATTTTATCCATTCTGAATTTTAAAAAATAAAAGACTATTTGAGGCTAAACACAACATGTATAGAACAACAGTATGGAAGAATGAAATAGGATATTGAGTACCATATTAAGACCTATAAATAGCAAGACAATATCTAAGAACCAAATAAACATTAGTAAAAATCTGAAAGATTCAACAATCGTACCATTTATATAATTACTATTGGATTCAATTCACATTTATACAGAAAAATATGATAATTGAAAAATTACAAAGCAGTACTTAAAAAATCCTAAATCATCCTTTTAAAAATCTATTAAAATAGCAAAGTTTTGCTGGCGAACCTATTTTCCACCACATGAAAAAGTACAAGTAATTTCCATCTAGACAACGGCATCTCAAAATTACAGGGTGGTTAAATTGGTTCATCAAAAAGTAACGGATATCTAAGTAATTTCTCTTAATTACACTGAGGGGCAGCAAAACAGCATTTTCAAATTGTAAGTTTGATACATGCACACTTCCATTGATTTATAGGACAGATCAACATAAATTTAACAGAAATTTTTGAATTGTTATTTACATGCAAATTCAGAAAAACTCGGGGTTTTATTACTTGACAAAAAAGCAAGGGTTCATGTACAACTCTCATGGTCTGGTCCTCCATCTTTTAGGTTTGAATGGTCAGAAGACTCAGAACAATTCAATTGATCAGACTGGACTGTCCATTGACCATTTGACAGTTCTAGGAGGACTGCACTTCTCAAACTGAGATGAACCAGTTAGACTGGTTGACCGTCTGAGCAGTCGAAGTCTAACCACCCAGTCCAATGGTCGGTGAAAACACTGCCATAAATAGAAGATCAGTGCACACTGAATATAGCATATGCTCTTGTTAATGATGAACTGCAGAAATATCTCACTTACGTGGCTACATTTCTTTCAAGTTGAATATTGAATATATAAAGTAACCGTGCAAGGCTCCACTTAACATCTTGAAAAGATGGCAATGATACCTCCAACCGCAGAGGTATAGGTTTGTTGATGGAACTAGATATACAAGCAAAAGGAGAGTTTGTTGCCTCAAAAACTTGCAGCAAATAGGGAAACAAGTATTGGACCATCTTCATGAATTCATGGATGGGACTTAACAAATGCTGTCTGAACAAGAAATAGGATGACATAGATCCTATGAGGAGTTCAGCTCCACAGTGCTGCACATACTGCTGAATAACATAAGAAAAACCATCAGTTAATATGCACCATTAGAAAAAGGAAGAACTATTAATGATTGTGTTCTTTTTCTTACTTGTCTAATAGATGATAAGGTAATCAAGAAAAAAAGAGCATACCAGGAATATACAAATGAGGGGAATCAAAATCCAGAGAAAGCAACAGGAGAGAAGCAAGGAAAGCAAAACCTAAATTTCACCACAACTACCAAGTGCACCAAAAGTCCACTCAAAGTAGCAAAAGTACTAGGAAGAAGAGCAACTCACAAACTCCCAATCCTCAAAAACCACCACATGGCAAAACCAAATCCCCCACCAACTCTACTCCACTGCAGGCAACCAAAACCATTTTGTTACAGACCTTTTCCCCCTAAAACTATAAAAAGTATTAAGCAACAAAACTAATAAAATCACCTGAGATGCAAATTCAAGTAAAGTCATGATGTGCACTAGCCTCTGTGTCTAAGTTCTCCTATAAGTAAACAGTAATCATACAAAATGGCGTTAAAGTCAACCATGTATCCTCATGCTTAAATAGTACAGGTTGAGACTATTGACATGGGCTGCTTAAGAAAGTTTAGTTACTTTTTGGTCAACAGTAGAGCAGAAGTCCATGTAAGGGTTGACGTTTATAGATACAACATAAGTGTCTCTTACATGGTCTCAAGGATCGAGATCAAGAATCGGGTAGGTCCCCACAATACCATTTGCAGATCGAGATGACGAAACAAATTGATTAACAGGATGAGATGATTTGATGCGGATTGATGACAATCCCGAGGTATTGTAACAGGATCCCCAATTCCAGGCTCATAAGCGCCTTGTTGCATGTATGATTCAGGTCAGGCCAATTCCAATCTGAGTAGGCTACTAAGATTAGTCTCATCAAATCCTTGAAATCATGGTCTCCTAAACAAGCAGGGCTATATTAGTAAGCTTTTACAGCTAGGTGTTCTGACACCCTTTTGTTCCTATTTCCGTTTGGGAGCACCTGTTGTCTGGCAGCACAGGAAACATGAACTTGAACCATGGTCTCCTAAACAAGCATGGATGTATTAGTAAGATTTTACAGCTAGGTGTTCTGTGTCTCTTTAGTTCCTATTTCCTTTTGGGAACACCTGGTGTCTGGCAGTACAGGAAACATGGGCTTATGCAGAGGATCAGGACCGACAACAAGATAAAACATTTCATGCATCCAAATGCAGAATGATCAAATGTGATATGGCCATCTGATCTCAGCATCATCAGATGACTCCAACCAGATAGAAGGTTGCTTCCATATAAACCTTACTGTATCATATTCTCAAGTTATAAACCAAATTATACTTTTCTCTTATTTCTAGTTTTCAGTCAATAGCGCATTTTCAGAGTCTACAGTCTGGGATTCGTAATAAAGTACTCAGTTCCCTTCCCGTTTGGTTAATTTGTTCAAGATCTCTAATATGTTACCTTCCTTAAAGAACTCTGTCTGTATTAGGCAGATTGCTACATCAACCTTGTCAGATAGAGACAGAAACTTTCAGTTGTGAGTACAATAAATTAATGCTTCAAATTCTTAAACTGAGTTGGACAAGTAAGAATATCAGTGACGCCATTATAAAACTATTGATTTTAATAATTTTTGTAAGTGAAATCCTTCTGTACAAACTTGTAACCAAAAGAGGATATAATACAAAGTCTACATAATGTTAAGAAAAGATTAATAATAAGGTTCAATCCATGTTCTTAAATGTAAAAGCAGTATGCATTTTGAAAGTTCCATACAGGGTGACCAAATATAGAACTTTTGTGTGTTGCAAGTGTCTTTGCTTCAATGCTCTCCCTTTGGGTACTATCTCCCAGGTCCTTCTTAAAGAATCTAAAATCCAAAGAATTTGAAGATGTAGGAGTATCTAACTCGGTTCGTATTCTTTGAGAACTAGACTCCCATTTCCCTGGAAAAAATTAGCCATTCAATAAAATGATGTGAAAGGATAAAAAGAAACGGTCTAAGTACAACTTATCCTCTTGTGATTGACAACACTAGAGCAGCATGAAATAAAAAGAGCCGTTACTCAGTGCTAGTCCCGCCAATGCAGGGTCCTGGGAGGGGTGAGTTGGGAGACACGGTCCTAACCTTCGTCATTTTTTGCGCAATGGCCGCTCTCAAGACTTGAACCAGGCATTTGCCCTGGCAGCCAGAACCTTTTACCATTGCTCCAAGCAATGGCAACTGAAAATATGGTGGGTGCCTCAGAACCAATAAGTTTTAAGATAATCCAAACCAATATTAAGGAGTGCAATTTTAGTAGAAATAGAAGCACAAAAGGAAAGTAGTTAGGAATAGGCATGGGTTTCAGCTAACACAAACTCATTCAACTGCCCCAAGCATCAACTTGGACCTCATCTGGCCTCCACAAGGAGAACAAGATTGAAGGAAGCAGAGCAGGACATAATTTGGATAAATTCAGTGAATGATATTAAAATTGGGGGAAAAAAAGAATAGAAGAAAAATAGGCTATAAATGCTTAAAGCACTTTACAAAATTTATACAACATAGCCACAACACAACCAAACCCACCATGAACTTGCAAAATGGAATGTGAACGAGTCTACAATGGGTTTGTCAAATGGAACTTGATCCACCCTTTTTTCTGTTACCCTCGGGGGTTTTTTCCCCATTTAATCCACCCACTGGTCCATCATCCTAAAGGACACAGAGTTTGAAGAAGTTGCTGGACATGGGATTGTTGGAATTGTGTGGTCCGACACAGATTTATTTTATGTTATTTTTGCCCACAATGGCGGGAGCCTCGTGCATTGGGTATGCCCTTTTATTATTGGACATTTCTATTTTCAATTTGTGGCATGTGGCATGTATATTATGTGCTTATGGAATTAATTAAATGGTACCATTGTTGTTGGTCTACTAGATTAGTGGACTAGTTTTGTGGATGATCATCCGGATGAGCCACTTTGTAGTCCTCGGCTTGACTACACCCATCATGATGCATTACATGCTTATGTGTGCATTGACTGGACCGTGATGAGTTTGAGGGGTTGCAAGTCAAAATTGCTCAGACTATGGTAGACATGAGGACAAGTCTCTCAATGGTTAGTGCGCATAAGGTCGGTTAAGTCCATCCATGAAAAGACCTCGTTTACGTTGAGTGTTGAACTTAGTGCCTAAAGTTCCAATGCCAGTGACTTGACAATTATGAAAGTGTACGCATACCTACAAACTGCCAGATTGAAACGATTTATCATAAAAAGTTTTGCATGAAAATGTTTTTATTTATCATAATAAAATTATTATATATTGTTCTCTCTTTGCAAAACCAATTTTGATTTGTTTTATGGAAAGGGCAGCTTGTATTTTTTTTGTCCCTATTTCATGTTCAGGGGCATTTTGGTAATTGTCAATGTAAGCCCAAGGGGCACTCTAGATATAGACATTAGGAGGCTAGCATCTCACTTGGGGTGGTTGGACTTTATGGCTGGTCATCTCCACACTAGAGATATAAATATCTCAAGGTCACACAAGCAAGGGGATTGTGGTATACCTGTCCAGCTGGGGTGAGCAACCTGATTGCTTGTGAGATCCTTGGAAATTCCAGTGGCTTCATTGTGTTGTGATCATCTACAATTCTTTCAACAAGGTTAGACTTAAATCTCCAAAGGGTATGTCAATTTCAGTATGTTTTTATTAAACAATCAATAAAAGGACAAATCTGTTTTAGGACTTTGTATTTCATGAGTTTGAATCAAATGGTTCGTTACAGCTGACTCTTCTAAGGCTCCATTTTTACAGGGATTCCAGCTAGTTGAATGAAGTGGAGAGGCAAATATGGAGTGTTGTGATGGGAGAATGCTGTTAAAATTGTAGGTGAGGATTTATAAGGCAACTATAACAGCAAACATTTTTTTTTTGCAAAGACTGCTGGAAAACTTATGAAACAGAAAATGAGAAAATGAATGACCTGAGTTAAAGATGTTGAGATGGACGAGTTACAAGAATAAAAACAATTAAATTAGCAATGAATACATTTGTAGGAACCAAGGGGCATACCATAGGCAACAAGATGAGATGTTTCGCCATGAAACAACAAAGACAAATGTCTGCATAAGCGGAATGGCAAAAAGACACAAGTGCTTATGATTTAACAAAAGATATGGTCCGAGATTGTGGAAATGCTTTACAGGATTCGTATAGCTAACACCACGTAATTTAGAGAAGGATCCTTTGAGTGGAGTAAAGATGAATTTTTATTAAGAAGAAACAGAAAGACAACAACACATTAGACCCTCCCCAGACCCTGCTAAACGCGGGAGCCTTGTGCACTGGGTACGGCCTTTTTTTAGAAAGACAACAACACTGGGCTTGGAACACCCTAAGCAAGACGTATTGCATAAGTATTAGAAAAAATTTGTATGCATATATGACATAAGGTTTCACAAGAACGGGGTATAATTTCTCTATAAGACGACAAGAAATCGTCCAGTCTTGGGATTATATCACCAAAAATTAATCAGCCGTATTTAATTATTTATTTTAATCAAGGATATAAAATGTTTTACATGGAAACACATTAAGAAAAACATAAATGGACAAACATGCAGGAGGAAATTCATACTCTGAACCGTTTGGTCCTCGAAGTCCACACTTTGTCTGACCCTTAATAATTGAATAATCACCTAACGCATTATGACTTCATCTCATAAAGTAATTATTATCCCATAGTCAAAAAATTTCATCAACAAGAGTTTGTATCTGTAGCAACCCTAAACTTTGGGTCTGACCCAATAGCCATTTGGGTCGTTGGGTTAATCCGTTTAGGGGTCCAGGTGTTTAAAAAAAAAAAGAAAAAAAGGAAAAGAAAAAAAGGAAAAGAAAAAAAAAAAAGAAGAAAGGAAAGGAGAAGATTTCAGGGAATGGGGAAGGAAAGTGAAGTTTTGATTGATTCTCTTTTCCTTGTCTTGACTATGATTTGGGGTATTTGAATCAGAGGAAATCAGGCCTTTGGAAATCATTCCATCTTGGCCAGAAAGTTTCAAGAATAAGATAGGGCTAAGGAGATTGGAAAAGGATCGGAGAAAGGCTAAGAAGAACCCTGCTGAGGAGAAGAAGAAAGAGGACGTTGGCTTTTCTTGAGGTAGGCTACTTATCTTTCTTTTATGTTGGTTGGATGTTTTGGATTTGTCTGAAAGAAAATTCAGACTTGGGTAGATTATAGTTCTTGGTACTCTGGAACAGTTTGTTCTAGTTTTGTCTTGGTTAAACATTTATGGACTATAGATCTGTAATAAGTTAAGAGTTATATAGAAAAGTCCTGTTATGGGCTCATTCCTATTCATGATTATTTTATGAGCTAATATACTGTTTCAATTCTCTTTTGGAACCCATTCTTATGGAATGGTTTTATATCTAAAATGCTGTTTTTTTAAACTCTTTTTGGAACCCATTCTTATGGAATGGTTTTATATCTAGTATGCTGTTTTTTTTTAAATTCTGTTTTGACTACATCTCATGTGTTCATTTAATACACTGTTATGCTGTATTTTAAATTCTGTTTTGGGCTTCATCTCATGTTAGTATTTAATGCATCGTTATGCTGTGCCTAAAAGTCTGTTTTGGGCTACATCTCATGCATCCATTTAATACACTTTTATATTGTTTTAATTTCTGTTTAGCTTCATTTTCAAGAATCCATTCAATATACTGTTATGTTTCTTTTAAAATTCTGTTTTGGCTTTATTTTCATGTAACTGTTTAATACACTGATATGGTGTTTTTAAAACTCTTTTGGAGTCTATTCCTATGTGACTATTTTGATGACTCTTTATTGCTTTACTCTATTATGGTTGAGAATACTTTTGGAGCCGAAAATGGGGCTGGTTTACTAGTCCTTGGGAGTAGCTGCCCAAAAAGATGGATTATGGTCTTACCGGTAGAGTCCTTTTTGTTGCTTCTCACTAGAAACCCTGTGCGACGGTATGGGAGGTGAAAGCCCTTTGTCTTTGATTTTGATTTCTTTGCAAGTCCTATACCACCTTATGACGGATAAGGAACGGGAATAGGCCGGCAGTAGTATTCATGCCATCTTAGTATTGTAGCCTAGTGGGCTATACTCGTACCACTAGTTATTTTGATGATCGTTGCCCATCTCTATAAGTATAAAAGAAAGATTTACATGCAATTGTTTTTGTTTTAGAAATGGGGTTTTCCTATTTTTGTCGAGTTACATTTTCTATGGCTATTGCTTTTGATAGACAAGCTATACGACATTTAGTATAGTTGTTATTTCGAGATTTGATTTGGATTTTGGTTTGTGTTACATGAGCATTCGAACTATGGTTAATTTATTGGATATGGAATTTCAAAGTTGTCTATACTATATTTCGTTTCTCCATTAAACCATGAACCATTGTTATCATGTCTTTACAAGCATTACTTTTTAAGGTAGCCTACTGAGTTCCAAAACTCAAGCAAGATGTGATGTTTTGCAGATGAGGACGTAGGTTTAGCCAGGGATTTCAGGAACTTATAGTCTTGAGAGCGTGTGATCGTGAAGAATCTTCCTAAGGGCATCATCATTTTATTTAGTTTATCTCCTGTTAGTACTTTTAGTTTTCTTTAGTTGGAGAGTTCATGTTGAACTATTTTTTCTAATTCAGTTTAGATGGTTTGCACCATTAGTTATATTGCCCTCTTTTGAAGACAAGGATATTTATTTTGGTTTTAATTCAATAACTATTATGATAGGATTTCATTTTAGAAGACTAACATGTTACAATGATGGTTAGCCCATTGATATGAGTTAGCAGCTCGAAATCCGACTGTTCGGGTTTTGGGGCGTTACAGTATCATCCTCTAGAAGTCATCAGTAGTTGATAAATATACTGTAAGTTTCTGAGATTAATACCTTGGTACTTACGTTCAAGTTGCAAGATCTACCAAACCTCAACTACTGACAATATGTTCAAAAAGGAAAAAAGAAAAAGAAGCATGACATCAAGCATGGAATTCTACCCACGCATGAGAACTAGTTTTAGATTTTTCAAGAAAAACAGCTTGTACTCACCTACATATCGTTTCCAAAAGGATACATGTAATGCTGGACTTTGGATCCACCAATGGTGTAATGTCATAAAATTTCTGGAAGGAAGATATCTTGTCAATATACAAGTGATAATCTAATTGTCCAGCAAAATTCAAGAACCCTAATGTTTTACTTCAATCTTTGAAAGAACTTATGCCCAAGTGAAATAACTGCTAACAACTTTAAAGCTTAAGTAGACCATCCAGTAGCAATTTCATCAGAGATTCATGAAGTTAAAGCATTCCAAAACATTTCATACGTTGTTATTGTAAATAATGATGAAAATGAAGAGGGAAGAAATAGGGAGAAGAAGAGAGAAAAGGGAGAGAGGTATTGCTACAACTCTACATAGTTCGAGAACTCGCGAGATCTCACCGAGTTTCTCGGTTTTTGGAAAAGCCGAGACGAGACTGCCTGCGAGTCTCAAAAGTAAAATATCTCGGCGAGATCTCGGATCTCGGTTTGGATCTCGGTTTCGACCCAATTTTTTAACCCACCTACCACTTAAATACCTTACCTAACTCAACAAAACTCGACATATCTTGGCGAGATCTCGGATCTCGGGTTAACCCAAAGTTGAGGCTTCGAGTTGGAAAAAAAAAATGCACCAACTCGGCGAGATCTCGGCGAAATCTCAACTCGTCTCGGTTTTTCCAAGAGCCGAGTTGGTACCGAGACCCAAGTTTTAGTACCTTGCAACTCTGGGGAGTCACAGCCGCAAGGTTTGACTCCCCACTTCTATTCAATATATAATAATAGGGTTAAGGGCAAAACAAGAAAAGCAAAGAATAAAATAAATCACATAAAAAGGACCTAAGGCATAACGGGATTAGCGCTTGGCACTAATCCCGATACCTTTTATTTCCTAACACTCCCCCTCAAGTTCGAACATAGATCTTAATCATTCCCAGGTTGTTACAAATATAATCAATCCTCCCACTTCCTAGAGATTTTGTAAGCACATCTGCAAGTTGTTCTCCTGTGCAAACATGTTGTGGAGAAATAAGTCCTTGTTGCAGCTTCTCTCGAACAAAATGGCAATTGACTTCAACGTGCTTTGTTCTTTCATGAAACATTGGATTTGATGCAATGTGGACAGCAGCTTGGTTATCACACCACAACTGCATAAAGATGCATCTGCAAACCCAAGTTCAGTCAACAACTGCTTCACCCATATCAACTCACACCTGACATGTGCCACAGCCTGATACTTTGCCTCTACACTGGATCTAGCCACAATGGTCTGTTTCTTGCTCTTCCACGTTACAAGATTCCTTCCAACAAAAAGTACAATAACCAGTAGTGGATCTTCTATCAATGGGAGACCCAGCCCAATTGGCATCCAAAAAAACCTCAATATGACCATGGCCATGATCAGAATATAATAAATCATGGCCTGGAGCCTTCTTAAGATACCACAAGATACAAATAACAACATCCCATTGGGATGTCTAAGGAGAGGATAGAAACTGACTCACAATATTGACTGGAAGGCAATATCATGTCGTGTTACAGTCAAATAATTCAATTTTCCAACAAGTCTCCGAAACTTCTCAAGGTCATCTAGAATATCACTACTTGTTGGATTGTATGGGCCAGAATACCGTGCGGGTATTCTGGACTTTTTAACTATTTTATATTATGTACAGCCATATCGGCTTAGTTAGGGACAGTTCTGTCCATGTAATAGTTTTTATTGATTATAAATATATGGCTTGGGGTCTGCCTTAGACTATCCAAGAATTCAGCTCTACTTTTATTCCTGTTAACATGGTATCAGAGCAGGCAGAGGTCACAGTATCGAGTCCCCTGGGAGCAGGCAGGTGTTAAAAATTATTTATCTACCCGTGTCCCCCTTTGGATAATCCGCCGTGTTAGAGCTCCTGTATAATATACATATTGTTTCCTCCCTTTCCTACAAGGTTGGCCTTTTAGAGAAAGTGGTTCCAACATGGTATCAGAGCTAAGGTTCTCCACAGCCCCATTCACGATCTCTTCTCCTCTTCTCCACTTCTCTTCCTTCTCTCTTCTCCTTCTCTTCTCTTTTGTTCACCATTCTCACATAGGGCAGCACTGATGAGGTGATCCATAGATCCAGTTGCTGCCCTCCTTCACCTCATTCCATGCTATTAAAAATCTGATTGATAGAGGCTTGCTTCCTGCCTGCAAAATTTGAAGACTTCCTTTTTTGGACTGATTCAATCTCAACTACAAGGAATCACTCCACCTTACTGAAGATCAAGATCTGCAGCAGTTTCTAAGGCAAGCCTCCATCTCCAGCCAGCAATTTTGAAGCCTTCCTCTTTGATCGATTTTTTTTCAGGCTTTCCCAAAACCCTGAAAATAATCGATCTCTGGTTTTTTTTATCTCTGTTGGTGCTGATTTTTGGGGAGGTGATTCAGCAATCCTCCAAGGCCACTCGATCCAAATTTCAGCCTCATCCAGCGTCTTTTGGTGTTGTTTTTTCCCTCCATCGATCTCAACATAATCAGGGTTTTTCTCAAAACCCTGAAAAAGTCGATCTCAGAGATTTACCCATCTGTTGCTGCTGATTCTTGGAGACAGATCTGAGTATCTTTCACATAGTCTCTCCTCTTATTTCTGGACATTATATTGGAGTTTTTAGTGGATTTCTCATCACCACAGCCCCTCTCTGCGATTTGGGTTTCTCTGCTGTCAGTATGGGTGATTCAGTTACTTCGACTGCTACTTCTATGGGTGATGGCCAAGGCAAATCAGATTATCATACTTTTCCTCCTAATCCTTTATTTTGCATGAATCCTATTGGTTTCTTCAAGTTGGTAAGACTAGACATGTCCCTTTATGGGCATTGGGAGTCCACACTGACAAATCCATGCTTGGCCTCTTTAATTTTCATGTGTGCACTCAATTTCTAGCTGTTTTTCTTTCATTTCCTTTTTTAATTTCTTCATGTGTACACTCAATTTCTAGTTGTCTTTCTTTCGTTTCCTTTCTTAATTTCTTCAAAAAACACTCATGCATTATGAATAAAGTGTTCATACTGTGCGATTGTTTATGTTTTCGATGTAGATACATAATGAGAAAATGGTTTTCCGTTTTCAAAGAATTATGCCTGCTTGACCCCCAATGCAGTGACTGCCTTAAAGAATTATGCTAGTTTGACCCCAAATGCAGTGACTGTTTAAAATACTTTTGAGCCTCGTCAGGGAAGCACTTGAATGCTGGGCCTTTGCTCTGAAAACTAAAAATCAATCTCCTATCAGAAAGTAGGAATTTCTCATGGTAAATTGGAACCGGGAGTCAGAATTAAAAGTACAACACCTTAACTGCACTTAATCTTTTTCTATAATTCAGAGATTCCCGGGGATAATATAACAGCTCACGAGCAATCGTCCTCTGTTATCAACAGGAAATAGTGAATTAGCGCTTTAAGTCTCCACCAACTCATCCAGACTGCGACTATAGTCTTAGAGCCGTACCAAACCATCCATTACTCGAAGGCAAGCAGAACCAGAAACCTATTAGTAAAGACTAGACTCTCTCTAACTCGAAATGGCAACAATGAAGCAGTAGCAGTAAACATTAAACAATGCTGTAAACTTCCGTCCATTCAAGAAAACAAAAAAATAGAAAAAAGCGAAAGAAGCAACTAAGAAACCAAGCAAAGAAGAAAAAGAACAAAACCATGACCTAACCTTTTCGAAGTAGAGGAAGAAGATGAAGTTATGTTGACCATCGAAATTGGAGGTGAACTCCATGAACTCAAGCACTGCAAATGATTACTCATCTATCCCAGTCTCTCTGTGGTTGCTGTGTTGGAGAACGGGAATAGGGAGTGTTACTGAGTTCGGAATTCTTACAGAAAAAGCATTTGGGCGTTTCGCATTGGGAATCACAGAGCTTCGTAAAGAAGCGGTTGAGACGATGTCAGAGACTGAAAGAAAAACGACAGAAAGTGAAGTCTTGATTCGAGTGGGATGAGGTGGAAATCAGAAAAATCTTTTCAAAAAAAAAAAAAAAAAGGAAAAATATCGAGCAAACTTTATCTGACACCGAACGGTATTTTCTATTTTGTTCGTATTCTATTTCCTCTATACTAATGCACGCTTGGGTTAAATTTCAGTTAGTTTCCGTTAAGAGTAACTGCCTTATACGCTAGAGATTGTAATATAGAAAGGAGTTTATCGTCATCTAGACATTTAAACACAATTCTGATAAAATTAGTTGTTAAATCTACTAGTTCTAAGCAAAGAGGGAGCAAATTCCAGGGAAACTTAGTATTGTTAGAGGGATTAAGAAAATTGTTTAAGGCCTTGTTGCTATTCCAGACTTCTTTGATTCTGATATGTGAGTTGATGGTATATTTCCATCCATGAACTATTTCATTGAGCTCTGCTTCCAAAACATCTAAAGAAGTAAATGCCATGCAATCTTCTTTTTCCCATTTTATATCTTAAAAAACAGTTACATCATATAAATTATGGTATTAGTATTTTTCAAAGTCGTATTTAATAATGGAATCGCCAAATTTTAAGCGACGGATGGAGTCATGCATTTCATCATCCTTCCACACGCCCGGCTCAATAGAATTCTAATTACCCAAATAATTTAGGTGACGGATTCTGAAATTCATACGATTCCTATACTAACATCAAAAACAACAAAAACTAGAATAAACATGTACGGCCATTGATCAATCAATCGAATATTGATTAATATGTAATTGATCAAAGACTACTTGAAAACTGAGGACCAAATATTAGCATTTTCAAACAAAAAAAATCACCTAAGCTACAATCAAATAGCACAAAACCCCTCCCTCTTTTAATTTAAGTTATAAATGATACTTTGGGTTATTCCATAATTCACGTACTGCCATGCAATACGTATGAGTACATGGCAATCGAAGTTTAATATTTCCTAGCAAAGGTCCCACAAGGAACGGAATCATATAAATTCACGATATTATTTATAAGGGAAAATGGTTTTTGTGGGAGAGTGTGACCCCTACGCCCAGACTCAAAGGGGAGACCAAAATAATTGTCCGACCCATGAAAAATGGAATATCCGCAATATTGATGTTTTTGCGTGTGCTCCCATTGATCCCATATACATAGGTGCTATGCTTCCCACAAAGAATTTTCCCCCTATTTATAAATAGTAAAATGAAGGTGTAATCTAATTTATAAGCATTGTTAATTATAAATAAAATAAAATACAAAAAACAAAAAAGAAAGGAAGGGTGTAGCAGCAGTGCCTTTCCAGTCACGGAATGTAGATTTTGATTGCCAAAACACATAAAGGTTGGTGGTCCTAGGCAACTGGTGGTAGTGTTTCTTCTTCTTTTTTTATTTTGGTAGCATTCGTTGCAATCATGCAGTTCTTTTTATCTTCAGTTGCTCAAGTGGTTGCAAAGTTTTTAGTTGGCATTTGGCACGTGATTCACAGGATAGAGAATCACCAGATTCAAACAACCCCAAATATTAGGTCCACATGGGAAAAAGGTCTTGGTAGCATTCGTTGCAATCATGCAGTTCTTTTTATCTTCAGTTGCTCAAGTGGTTGCAAAGTTTTTAGTTGGCATTTGGCACGTGATTCACAGGATAGAGAATCACCAGATTCAAACAACCCCAAATATTAGGTCCACATGGGAAAAAGATCTTGTGCAGCCGCTAAACAACAGCAAAAACAGGGCTAAGGTAGTCATTTCACAAGTGGGTCCCACCTGGGCCCCACATGTGAAACGACCACCTCCCCCTTGTATTTGGGGTGGTTTTGGTGCTGCACCTATGCAGTCCATCCACATGGGGGTGATGACCAGCCCCCACCAAAATCTCTCTCTCTCAGGCTATGTGCGAGTGTCAAGAAAGGTAAAGAAAAAAAAAATTTTAATTAAAATCATGATGACAAAATGATTGATTTATATGTTTATCTCTCTCTTTCAATTAAAAAAAAGAATTGAATTTTTTTTCTTTTTATTTTTATCCATTTCTTTCCAACCAGACATAGCCTTAATCCTCTTATTAAGGAATCACTATGCACCCCCTTCTAAGTGTAGTGTTCTGCTTTTAGCTTGGAGAATCCTCTCCCAAATGAATATTACATAATTATCAAATATGGTAAATGTAGGTTACACGGTCATGATTACAAAGCATTTCCTATTATTTTCTGTTGCATGTGGAAATCTCCGACGTTTGGTTCGCCCACGGATGAGCCTGCAAGGACCAAGTGATGAGCACAAGAGGGCCGGTGTGGCTCCGGCCTAAGACTCTCCGATGCTCAAGTTAGATTACCAATGCAACAGCGTAACAGCTAGTAAAAAGCGAGCTGATCAATAGAGCTCCATACCTTAGTATTTATAGAGGGAGATGAGGCGGTTGGAGGAGTCCTAGTATGGTAAGAGTCATTGTTTGGTAAGGCTCTTCCCCGCGGAGCGGAGTGGAGTGGAGAATTTCCTTCGAGGTTGGTCTCTTGTTAAGGTAAGAGTCCTAATGGAGGTGTGATTCAGTATCGCGATGAGATCGTGACTCGATTCTTATCCCGTGATTCTCGGGTGGTGCTTACGTGGCGCCGTGATCTCCGGTGGGGCGCTATGGTATCCTTCGTGGAGAGCTCGGCGTAGGAGCTCGGCCTCAGATGTCGGCCTAAGAACTCGGCCTCAGATGTCGGCCTAAGAACTCGGCCTCGGCCTGCATGACCTGAGGGTCATCATTAGTTGTGCGGACTTTGCCGCGCCGAGGTGCTCCAATCGAGGCCGACCTACGTAGGTCCGGACCGTGGGGTCGGCGGGCGTGCAGCTCAGCCGTGATAGGGATCTTTGGGTGAGTACTGATCTGCCGTGCCGTGAGGGCAGAGATCGGCAGAAGAGCTCGGCCTACTAGGTCGGCCTTGTCGGACCTGTACAAGTTTGGCTCAGCGTCCGGTTGACTTGGAAGTGTTTGATGAGCTCGGCCAAGCAATAGGGTTTACCCAGATCGGGTCAACCTGGTCTTCCGCTTAGCTCGATTTGGTTCTTGGTATGACCTCGGCTCGGTCATGTGGCAGCTTCTGATTGGTGGGGTGTTTTATGCCTCGTCATTTTCAAAAGTGAAATGACAACAAATCGTGAGCAGTGAAAAAACTAGACCTAAGAGACTAAGTGTCCTAAATGGTGAAAGTATTATTATTATTAAGGAGAAAGAACACTACCCAAGCATGCACTAGGTGTGGCGACTATGCCTAGACACATAACCGCCTTGGGGCCCCTAGAAATGACCGCCTTACCCCCATGTAAAGGCGAAATTCCAAGCACCCCAAGACGGTTATGTATCTAGGCATGGTTGATGGGTAGCGTTTTATTATTATTATTATTACACAGGGGCGGGATGATCATTTCACCCTTTCTGTGTCTGGGCACAAGGGTCACATGACTTGGCAGCAATCCCCCACCTTATATAAAACAATAACAACAACAACAAACTCAACTTTATCCCAACTAAATGAGGTCAACTACATGGATCTAATCAAGCAAAATAAGTAAAACTGAGGTCTAAACAAAATAAGGGAATGAAGAGATGTACAAGACTGATGGGAAATGAGATGAGGAGTGAAAAATGGAAGATGACACATGAATGGTGGAAAATAAAAGAAAAGTGAAAAAATAAAAGTGACCCCCTGCCTACATTTAAGGATAAGTAGTGGTGAAAAAAAAATTCGTAAACTTATTATTTTTTTTTTTCCATTTTTGTGTGACAGTGTTTTTTTTTAAAATGAGGTACATCCTGTCATTTCATATAAATATTACATTAAATAATTTTTTACTTTTTGAAAACCTTTTTTTACCTCCAGCATTAGTTACTGCATAAAATAATTTTTTGGAATAAGACTAGGGGCAATTAAAAGAAGATTATAACTTCTTAGTTCACCACTTTGGTGACTGCATTAAATAACTTTTGATGTATATATATATATATATATATGGGGATTTTCTTATTGATACCCCTCAAGGTGTCAAATAATTGGTAACCATACATTTTTGCCTATTTAGTATTTCACACATTCTTTTCTTTCAATGAAGATAAATATTGTCATTTTACATGTGTATTCGAAAGTCGAAATATATTTATGATAATAACACCTTTTGATAATGATATACATACCAAATGTGTAAATGCACATATCATCAAATGTTTGGGGTAGAGAGATAAAGAAGCAGAGGGGCTTCTATTTAGTCATTAGCCAGATATATAAAGAATCGCTTTTCTGGTGGAATTTAATCTTCAAATTTGATTGAGATTGGAGCTGTGTGATCATCTTTGACATTGCTAACCAATGTGATATGCAAGCCATGTATGGTTATTAAACCAAACAACTACAATATTGTAGATTTGAACTAAAAATTATAACTATATTATTTCACTAGGTCTCTCTCTCTCTCTCTCACTCACTCAGTCAGAGTGCACAACCGTTTGCCTATTTTACTTTTTAAATCCATACATTTTCAAGCCTAAGGCCAAGACTAATGAAAACATCTCTTTGTAGGGCCTGCCCCATTTTCTTGCTTGACCTAAAATTTCTTTTTATCATATTAGGAGACGTTTATGCGATCTTATCACAATGGTGCATCTAAGAAGGGATACCCTCAAATAAGCTTTTGATGACATATCATTTATTAGTCTTTATCATTTCTTTATAAAGTGCGATCACGAAAGAAAGAAGAGAAAGACATAAGCAAGGTGGGAGATAAAGATATTTCCCTGTCTCCTTTTTCCATTTTCTTTAGCTCTATGTACCATTTTTCTTTTATTTTATGGATTAAAATGCATGTTCCTTTGTCATTTTTTATTTAATCTTGGAGAAAGAGTTTTTCTGTCCGGAAACGTGACCCTAGGGCCAATGTAAATAAGTGTTGGAGCATCAATAGGCGCAGGATTTCTGCCTAGAGGAGCGATTATTTTACTTCAACAGGTGTCTAGGGACAGGAGGAGAGAGAGGAAAGACAACGATAAGACAATGAGAGAAAAATAGAGTCTGGGGACGGCTATATAGAGAGAGGACAAGAAAAAGGGAAGAGAGATAAAAAGAGGACACAGAATGAGACAGAGAGGAGTTTTCTTTTGTGTCCCATTTATACGGATCCAGATCTTCTATGGTGCAGACACAGTCGCATGCATAATGACCACCTTACCTATGCTCAAGTAAGATGTTCGGGCAAGGGTAAGGCGGTCATTGCACATGCGATTATATTTACGTTGCTCAGGCCGCTAAGGCCGCTGTGCCGTAACGGATCTGAATTCCATTTATACACATTTGTTTAGAGGGTTCTGATAGGATGATATTTTTTTTATTTTTTATTTTGAAAAATAAGGTAGGACTTATGGAATGAGAAAATAATGAGGTGTTTGGTTGGGAGAGGTAAGAAAATTAGCATACAACATTGGGGGATGAGTTTTCTCTGGCTGGTGATGCGTACACCATCTCAACCTTTCAAAAATCCCATCAAAATGGTAGGATTTTTGCATTGTTCATAAGGTGGCAAGCATTCCAAGTCGCACCGTTCGATGCACTTTGAAAGTACACTGAACAATGCACCGAGAGGATAAAAATTCCTCTCTCACATCTTCTTCTTTGCTTAGTTTCAAAACCGATGCCATTAACATTATATGATTTTTAATTTTTTTTTTATAATCACCAATTAGAAAGAGACATTTTCTCTATTTTTTCATCCACCCAAGCCGAATCAACCAAGACACGATCAACAGAACCTAGAAGAATAGTAGTTTTTTTAAGGAATGAAACAGTGGCAATCAGTCCGCCAACCGCCATGTAGGGGTGTAAATGAATAGTCAAAATTCGTTTTCGTATTCGTATCCGTATCCGTTTAGCACTATCTGAATCCGTTTGAAAGCTAAACGGATGCGGATGCGGATACGGATGGGCTATAGCTATCCGAAAAATTATATTTACATGTAAACAGATAAAATATCTGATCCGTATCCGTTTAGCACTATCCGAATCCATCCGATGGCTAATCGGATGCGAATATAGCACTATCTGAGTCGAATCCGATCCGTTTACACCCTACCGCCATGGAAGAAAGCTGCCTCAACCGGAAAAAATACACGTTTGCAGATTAAATACCAAAGTGAATAGTTCCACAATGAGTAAGAAGAAGTCAAAAGTCCTAAAACTAGAAAAGAAGCTAGATCTGCTACGGACTTTTAACCCCCAAGATGTCAGGGAGCATGGTTTGAGGTATCGGTATCGTATTGCATGATATGAGCGATATGTAATGGTTTTGCTAGTGGCTAATTCTGATATTGTGTCAATATTGTATCAATGACATGGTACAAACAAGAGGTAAAACAGTAAGAATTCCTGTTTTTTTACGGGAAATCAGAGGCAACTTGATCCGATACAGCCGATCCATACCGCTACTCAAATATTGTATCGATATCATATCGGTTTTGCAGGTAACCGATACCTGATCCGGATACTGTGCACTAAACCCATGCTGGGGAAACCATGTTGGAGAGGGAATAAGTAAGAAGAATCTAAAAGCCCTATAAAACTAGAAAAGGAGATATGCCATGGAGTGACCCTCAATTTCTCACAATAAGAGTCCTTTGTTAAGGTGCTTTAATCATTCTGTAGGCCTTCAAAAGACCTTCTCGACTTTGGCACAAAGAAAAAAACCCTGTAAAACGATCTACTTATGAACTTGAGGGACCGAAGAGACTTTTTTGATCCACCCAATCGAACAAACCCTATGAACTTCATTGATTTATCGAAAAGCTGAGACATTGTTGCATCCATGGAGGAATCGCCCAAGTCTTCTAAAATTTCTCCGCCCTCTCTCTCCATCTCTCCATTGTCTGTCCGCTTATATCTTTTCTCTCTATGGTCTCCTCCTATTGTCAGGTACTTGATCAATACACCAAAAGCTCTAGAACTGATGGAATGCGTTAAATCAAGCCTTTTAATTTACCCCATACTAGGCTGGTCCAATCTAGCGCCCATACACTAGAGTGGTTCCTATTAGGCACATAACACCTATCCAATTAAACAGCATGGGGTGAAAGCTACACTAATTTTCCCCCACTTGCCATTCTGGTTGCTCACCCAATTAGAATGTGAAACCCATGTGTCATACAATCCCACCCCATCCTCCCCTTTAAACAAACAGGGCCTTGGGAGTCAAGAAGGGGTGAAAAATGAAGAAAGAGAAAAAAGAAGTGGGAGATGTAAACTGTGTAAAGAAGAGACAATTACAGGTAAGTGGTGGAAAATGGAGAAGAGAAGATGAGTATTATTTTTGAAGAGTAATTTTATCAAAAAAAAATTGATAGAAAGATATTTTTATCATAAATTATAAATAGGTGCATTTTTGTAATGTGAAATTGTTAAAGATGATGAATCAAATCAGAAAATAATAAGGAACAAGAAAAGAGGAGAAAAAGAGGAACACAAGGATTTAATGTGGTTCCACTGAAGCCTACTTCCATGGTAGAGAATGAGCTGTTAGGGTTCTTCCTTCTGCAATAGTGGAATATATACACACCCTTAACTGAAGAAACACACACCCTATTGGGTACAAGTTTTATCATAACCCTTCTCGATATAAGCTGTAACATTCCCCCTCAAGTTGGAGCGTTGATATCATACACACCCAACAGCTTGCTTAACAAAAAACCAAACTGATCATGCCCCAAGTATTTTGTAAAAATGTCTACCAATTATTCAGTTTAAGCAACATATTGTGTCTTGATCAATCCACCTTGCAGTTTTCCCCTATATGTGACACTCAATTTCTCTATGTTTTGTCCTCTTTTGGAAGACAAAATTAAAATTAAAAGCTGTGTAACAGCTTGATTATCACCGTAAAGACTCAGCGGCTCTAGATTGTACGTACCTAAGTTTTTAAGGAGATATTTCAACCAAGTTAATGCACATGTGGCTATTGCCATAGCTCGATATTTAGCTTCAGCTGAAAGAGCGTGAAATTGTGGTCTGCTTCTTACTTTTCCATGAAATCGAACTATTGCCCAAAAAATATGCAATATCCAGTGATTGATCTTTGTGATGCAGAACATGCTACCTAATCTAAATCAAAATCAACCTCACTTGGCTGAACAAACAGCGCCCCCCACCCCCCCCAAGCTCGAAGACCATGTGTCACTGAGCAAAGCTCTGCTATCCAAGCCCAACGTCCTCACTCTCAAAGTGGTGGTTCTGAGAACCACCACACACAAGCCCTCCAACCTGCAAACGAGAAACAACTCGCAGCCCTTCTCTGCTTTGGGCACTGTTCTTGCACCACCTCGGCCTGCATTGACTCCTGATGGACCGCTTGCACCACACCCACAACTTCACAGAATTTGAGGAGCTTGAAGTAGATTTGAGGAACACAGGATTCTGCTTCCCTGCCTTTCCCCGTTTCCCCCGCCTCCGGCGAACCTGCAACAACCCCTCCCTCCTCCCTCCCCTGCTCTATTTCCTCATTCACTTCCATCACCGAGAAGACACCAAGGGTAAAATTGGGATTTAAAAAAATAAGGAATCTCAAATGTAAAATTGATGAAACGTGAGGAACCCTAGATGTCATTTACCCAAAAAAAAAACAGAGAAGTTTAGACAATAAAGAAACTAAAGATTTCAATAATGGTATAACCACAAACATTGCCTACCCCAAAATATGCTACAGATGACATTGATTCCAACATTCAAATCCATTCACCAAATCTTAAATGAGATGAATCATCAAACTCATTCTGATCAATGACCTAAACCATCCTATCACCCTTTACCCCACCCCCCTCCCCCAAAAAAAAAAAAACACACCCTATCACCTGCCTACTTCTGGTGTTAAGAGTAAATAGACTAACTTCCCTCAAGAACGTCCACACATTCAATAAGAACCATTCCATAAAGTGGTATGCGTCCACATGATCTTTTAGTTCATGCAAGGTTTACACAAGACTTCATCTCATGGTGAACAACATAACAAATGTAAAATAGATGAATCTGAAAATTGCATGATAAGAGAATAAAAGAACAAAAAGGAAATATAGGAAATGCAGATGAAAAAGTCTTGTATGGCTTAGGAAAATTATAGTGAAACTACTTTCACAATTTTATTTGGGAAAAATCTAGTTTGTTTCCCATATGTGAAAACGAGTCTAATATAGCCTGCATGAAGTAACAACCTTGAATAAACTTGGGATTGATGTTCCATGAAACTAAACTGAAATCTCGTTCAGTTGAGAAGAACAAAATTACAGTAGATACTTGAGAAGATTATAAATCCTCATAGAATTCAACTCAAGTTTTTAAATTGGAATTTAGAAGCCATCAAAGCTTAGTTATATACATTTCCTATTTACAGAAATATATTCTCAATAAATGTGACAGCTATCATATTCCTGGAATTTATTTCAATAAATATTTTTAATCATTTCTATATTTCCTAAACTGTTACCGTTTTTCAATACAGCAGGTGATTTGATCTGTCTAGTTTGTAAAGATCATCCCTTGTATTCCTTTCTTATTTTCCTGGCACTAAATATCTAAGCTCTTCTTTTTTTGACATGATATGATAATTGAGCAATTGCCATGGCAACCTTTCAATACATGGACAAGCCATAGACAGTACTTATCAGCTATATAACCCAAGAGGGGCTGGGAACACTGACACGGTGTGCTCCACCTGCGTTCTTAACCAGCAAGCACCACCACCTTTCAAAACCGAAACCTTGATTGAGCAAAAAGAGAGATGCAGAAAAGAAAATCAAGCAAGATACAGGACAAAATTTTATAAAATTGAGTGTACCTTCAGTTTCGTGGCAGAGTATTGAATTTATTTCTTGTATTACATTATTATATTTAATAACCAGGAATAAGAACACACTTTGGGAGCCATCACAATTTGCAAATCTCTTGTTAGATCCTTCTAATTGCAGCTTGTCCCTATCGGCCTGATTGTCTCAGATCTCAGACACATTTGGGGGAAAACAATGCTACCACATGTAGAAGATTTTGACTAGCTTCAAGCTTTGGAAAAGTGCCGACGGTTGACAACCTCAAGAGCAAGGGCTTCCATGTGCCAGCAGCTGCGCTCTTTGTGAAGCAGAGGAAGAAACTGCTACCCATCTTCTTGCTGTATCCATCTTTAAGTGTTCCTGCACCTCATCAGATCCCTCGTCAAGATCCGTTTCAAACAAACCATTTCCCATTTCAACACTCCAAGTTCGTCCATGGATGGAAGTATTGGGCTGCTCAATATTTGACGGAAGAAGGGATAATTAGAGTGCAAGGTTTACAAGAGGAAAATCCCCAGAAAAAGGATCATTTCTTTTATAACCAAACAAGAACTCCCATACCATGCAAGTGAAAGATGCACTGTATATTCAAAGATCCTCATCATACCCCGTCAGATGGTATTTCCAAATTCTTAATTGCCGCCATTTCCATATCCTTCTGAATTGCTTCTTTCCTCAGTTTCAGTTGTTCTGCTCTTTCAAGGCGCCCTTCAGCCAACAGTTCAATGAACTTATCTTTAATTACAAGCAAAGGATCGCGACCGACCAGCTCAGAACTCCGGTAGGCTTCACGAAGCATAGCAGTTTTGATTCCACCTTTTAGGGACATGTAGAAGATTCCTGAGTGCCTCGTGAAAACACCAGCAAATGCATTGGAGAACCGATACTCCTCACTGAACTTGCCCAATATTGGCACAGGCATCCTTTTGAGGATGGACAGCGAAAGCAACTCATGGAAAAGTCCCACTGTCCTCTTCTCCATCTCTGGAGAAGCCTGATCCAACTGTGAAGCATCAGCATAAGGCGATATATAGGGAAGCTCCATCCAGTCTCTGGTCCATTCTCTCATTTCTTTCCTGAGGAAGAAACCTTTAGGAAGCTTGACATTAAAGGCAGGCCTGACTCGGATCCCTGTTAACCTGGACTCTTCCTCTGCTCTTTGTTCTATAACTGACTGAGAGAAGTCTGGGTTCCAGGAGACCAATTCCAAGAATGATTTTCCCTCACCAGGGCTCCCAACCAACCTAAAGAATTGTGGGTATTTGGGCACCATACTACACAAGAAATCATCAGGGAACCCAAATTCCCTCTTGACGTGAACCAATTTATCGGCGCTTACCACTCTGTCTCTGGACATCAATAGCAATTTACACAACTTCGCCACCAATAAATGCTCATTCTCAGCTTTGATATGCTTCTCTTCGTCAAGAAACCGGCAGAGGCGATCGCTGGCACGGACGAATGGGACAGGCTCAGTTTTAGGTTTGATCCGATCAAGGTAGATATCGAAGAGTCCAGGGTACTTACTGAGGAATGTTTTGACCTTAACTTGGAGACGCAACCTTTCTCTTCGCTTCTCCAGGTAACGAAGTGGAATAACCTGTCCAGGTTCATTCAAAACCTCCTTCACAACCTTGGTACAGAGCCTCCATTCCTTGTCATTTTCGATAGCCTCATCCAAATCATGATCCTTACGCCACACGACCTTAAGGCTTGAAATGGAAACAGCAAATTGGGTCCAAACTCTAACCCTATGATCCACATCAACTAAGAGAGATGGTGAGCTTCTTGCAGAAATCCAATCCCACTGACGAGCCCCGACTCTTGAGCTCATGAGATTACAGGATATGGAAGATCGATTGAAGAAACGCATTCCTCCTCACACTCGTTCACCTTAGATAAAATATGAACCAATTCAGCACTAGTACAATTAAAGAATGCAAAATATCAAATTAAAAGCAATATTTACTAGTGAAAGAAAGACCAATGCATAGCATAAATTCAGTTCATAAACTTTGGAGGCGATTGATGAAATAGATCAAACCCTTGAAATCTAGATCTGGATTCTACTTATGATCTATATCTTATTTTAGAACCTTAATTATGAATCATATTTGGTACTAGTAACCTTGTTTTCAAATCCACAACCCAACGTGGAATATTCTATTTGAAGCTGCTATTAATTAGTTTCTATTTCTGTAGTAGTTTCTTAGTTTGGTTTCTCTCTTTTTTTGCATAGATCACTCTTCTAGAAGAGTTGTTATTTCTTAGGATATTTATTCCACACATGGGAATTACTTAGTTTGTAATCCAGCCTTTGATTATTATAAATAAAGAGAAGGATACCAGCCTCCAACGATTTTGATGAAAGTAAAAAAAGAGTTGGTTTATTCCAATGACTGTGAGAGACAGTGTAGGAGAGAGTCCTATGTGAGGTGAGAGGCTTTGTAGGTGAGATGCCTAGAGGAGAGTGATTCTATCCATCTTCTTCTTTCTTCCATCTATTTCTTTGTTCTGCAATAACATACATCAGAGAAGAATCGTAGGCCTTGTTTACTCCTCCATTGAGGCTGCTGATCATCAGAAGACTGTGCTACTGTTGTACCATTGATTTTCTTCTCGGCATCTCTCTGTGCTCATTAAAGGTTTTGGTTTTGCAAGGTGGTGATGGTGCTTGCTGTTTAAGAACGCAGGTGGAGCCATATTTAGTAAGTTCAAGTACAGTGAAAAAAGGATACAGATATGTACATGTATTACATGGACTAGACAGCAATAATATTTTTTTAAAATCCAGCAAAATAAAGCACATCCAGCAATGATACAGTACGTGTTTAATACAGTTCCTATAAAAATCCAGGAGCAAAAATATGCACATATACTCACTATGCAACAGACATGTACATCACCTAATAAACAAAATAATAGCATGTAGACAATGATTTTATCAAAAGTAAGCCTTACAGATTATCATTTCACAGATATTATCTTCAATTTTGTGTATATAGGAGTCACTTGTGAAAAGTATCCTATAAAAAGAAGCCTCATAGATTATCATTTCACATATATTGTTTTCCTTTACCACAAAAAAAAAAAAAAAAGAACAAAAAAAAAAACATATATTGTCTTCAATTTTGTGTATACAGGAGCCACTTGTGAGAGTATCCTAAAAAGAACACTAGCTAATGCTCAATTATAACTTAGAAGTCCCCAACCTCTAAGCTGGCTGCAGATCAAGTCCTGCTTAGACAATCCTAAACATATAAACAATTCAATTATGGGCAACTGGAATGGATCATCAGGATCCTGCCTCAGTGTTGTAGAGTTCAGTTTGTGACCAATTAAAAAAAATAAAATTTAACTCACGCTTGAATTTCTTATGGTTCGCTTTGATAGTTTCTATTGAAATCAATCTAATCAATTTCTCCCAGTTTGACCAATCACTTTCGAGCATCATCCCAATGAATATAATTGTGGTTTTTTTTTTATGAAGAACAATAGTGTTCTTCTGTTGCTTGGTAACAGGACTTCGAAAACATGACAGAAAATTCTAGATAAGCAGGAAGGAGAGAGATAGATATACTCACAGAGAAGAGAGTCGACTGGGAGACGGAGAAGATGAAAGGGGCAGGGGCTCAGTACCCTTAGTTGGAAAGAGAAACCGCCACTGCAATCGACTGGAAAGGAGATGTAAAATATTAAGGGGCAGACGGCCGCCGTTGCAGTCGGATAGAACTGAGACAGAGAAGAGGACGGAGGCCAGGGGGCAGGGTTCCAAAACCAGAGAAAACGAAGAAGTCACCCCTGATCTTTCAACTATTTACAAACACACCCCTTGAATTTTGTACATTTACACATGACACCCTATTTTCCAAAAATATTTAATACATAAACCCATTCTGCTAATCTAGGACTAAAAACGTTAGAAGATATCTCTGTTGACCAAATTGCCCTTCCTTCTAAACTAACATCTTCTTCTATCCTTTTTACCATGGAGCAAAAACAAACCGAAAGGAGAAGCCCTACTAGCTACTACACCTTCGAGGCAACCGCCATTCTTGCCGCTGAGCTGAAACTGGCCATCTATGGCTTCCGGCGACCTAGAAATGTAGAGTTGCTATTCCTCTCATCTCTATTTGACCAGCAAAGCTTAAATTGGAATACAGGTGGTATGATATTATGATGTCAATCTTAAATTGATGCAAGGCTGATTTTTATTGAATATTAATCAACAGCGTACGCATTCAATAGATAAATAAAAACCAAAACTGAAAATATTTTATATTTTACCCTTTCGTAGTACTAATGCACCAAACCCAGAACCTTCAACAATTTGGAGGTCATTGCGCGCCTCACCGTATCTTGGCAGCACATTCCTGTTGGGCAGTTCGATAGTAGATACTCAAACTTGGAATCAAACTAGCGAAACTCCAGAGTCCGGAAATTAGGAACCTAATTCAAAATAATTTGCAAAAAAAAATAAATTGGGAATACCAATTTTAATTCAAACCCTGCTAACACACGGGAGCCTTGTGCACTAGGTACTACCCTTTTTTTTTTTTTTCTCCAACCAATCACCCAAAATACCCACAAAGAAATATGCACAAGGACAAAACCAAGGAAATCTATACTCGCCCACTAATAAGTCACAAATGGAAATTTCCAGAAGACCAATAATCCTCCAAAAAAGGGATCAATTTGAATGAAAACAAAAACCCAATATGAACGAAACACATATCAAAAGGGAAAAAATAGTTATTCTGAAAAGGGAAAAAAAAAAATAAAAAGCAAACCTGTCTTTGATTCATCCTCTCCCTATCGGTCTTCCTCTTCCCGCCACAGGCCTTCTCACTCCAATGTGCCCACTGTGGAGTTTTTTTTTTTTTTTTTTTGGGAATTGGAGAGCTTTAAGAGGGGGGGATAGGGGATGGGGATAGGCCCCAAGGTGATTTGAACTCATGATCTCATATTTGAGGAGTTGGTCTTTTGCCAATTGAGCTGACCCTTGGGGTCACTGTGGAGATGTTCTTGCGCAAGGATGAATAGCTTCAATCTCAACCTCGGTTGTATTTTAGAGGTAAGTATGAGGACAATAATGTCATTCTACCCTATCAAGGGTATATTGGTTATAAAATGTCTAACAATCTCCTACCGTTCGCAACTAACCCAATCCACTAACGGACTAATTACCTATTGAATATTTTGGAAAATAAGGGTGGCATACGTAAATGTCCAAAACTCACGAGTGTGTTTGTAAATAGTTGAACGCTCAAGGAAGGCATGTGTAAAAAACCTTTTTTGTGTCGGAAAGTTTGACCCTTTTTGTGTGGGGCCAATGGGAGTGCACTGAAGCATAAGAGGGGCGTCATTTTTCGCATTTTATGGGGGTAGGGCAGTCATTTTGCCCCCTATCTGTCTAGGCGCAGGTGCCACACGCCCTACAGAAACCATTTTCCCTCTTTTTTTCTAGAAAAAAGAATGTTCCATATGGGTACTACTGTTTTATCTGTGCATTTAGGGAGAGAGTTTGACACTTCACCAGCTTTTGGTAAGTTAGTGGCATATGTCAATCACATGGTTGAACTGAACACGAGGGCAAGGGGGTTTTTTCCAAAGGGGGAAGAGAGAGAATGACACACGTTGGGCACCTTGGCAATGTACCTAACCTTTTTCCATGTAGTTAAATGCATTAGGTCTAAATATAAGTATTTCTTGTCATTTAGAATTAAAACAACTCATATGATATGTTTACTTTAAAAAAAATAAAATTGTGTTCTCTATCCAATAGCGTGGCCCCTGCGCCAACATGAGTGCCAATGGGAGCGCACACGTGCAAGCATCAATAGGGGGCGGATTTCTAACTTCCAAGGGGGTGGAGCAGTCATTTCACCCCATCTTGTGTCTGGACGTAAATGCAACACTCCTGACTAGTCTTCCCCCCCCCCCAAAAAAAAAAAAAAAAAAAAAAAAAACGCATACGATATAAATTCTATAATGATTCAACATTACCCATTAGCCTAAGCTATAATATTAACATGATGTTTTAACCATGAACATGACTGTTAGAAAAAAAATAAAATTGGATCAAGATTAAGATACTTTGATGCTTTGATACTTTGACCCGATTAAGAAATGGAACAAGTTAGGGTTTTAAACTTTTTTGACACAGACTTAAATTGACACGACCTGACACAACCCCTTGCCATCCTTGGATCAATCCAAAGGATTGCGTCTATATCCAAATTATGTACCACCATAAGACTGGTCGTTATTGGGTAGATCCCGCTCCTAAACTAGACACAAGGGAGGGGGCCGGGCCTATCATATCAAAAGCAATGCAAGAACATAATCTCTTATCTAATTAGTTTTTTTTCATGTTCAATCGCTCCCCGGTCCCCCCCCCCCCCACATCATAGATGCTTCAGCCATGCTCGGGTGCCATGAAATGATTGAGGTCTTTTTCATATGAACGAAAAAGAAGAGGTTGGGCCTAGGAGTACTTAAGAGAAAAAACCCATGAGACATCACCTATAATCACCCTTGGGTCTTAAACTGAGGCGAGTAGCATGAGGGAAAAGGGAGAATCACGCACAAAATCTGCTCGTTGAGTATGGCATCAATATTTCTCTTAATAGTTTATATGATGGATTGCAATCAACAAAACCTTATACTTGAGAGGCTGTAGTGCTTTGGAGCATGATTTAAACCGAGTGAATACGGCTTTAGCTTCTCAACAAAAAGCACTTGACCACGAATCGATTGTTCGAAGTCCATCCCCTCCACTTTCATTGAAGCCTTGGTCGTTTCCACGGTTTTTGTCATGAGCTTAGCTAGACAGAGGGCTTCGGGAAAGCAATTTGAAGGGGTGTTGGCAGGAAGTGGCTCCCTGCCAAGTAGACCTCTCTATTAGTGTAGAATTTGCAATCGTTCTTTTAGCTCATTCATCTAATCCTGTTGGTCTAGGAGTGGCTCCCATGCTTCGAGAATTGCCTCCCCCAAATACGACAGCCTGATCAAGAGTCTTTCGGTCTCACATCGGCATTGGTTTTGTGTGAAGTTTTGGCTTTTAGAATTCGTTGCTCGTAGGGTAGGTTTTTCATGATATATTGAGCCTAAGATGCTTCGAGATTTTTTTTTTTTATATGAACGAAGAGAGGTAGCTTGTCATTAGCGTCTAAAACTGCTCGAGAACTCGAGCCAACCTTCCTCAGTAATTAGGTGTTCCCATGATCATTCCACTTTCACTTCTTGTAGTTAGGGCACTTCGCGAACAAACACTAATCAATGCTCAACTCATCTCATCCCCTGTATTTTCTCTTGAATTGAGAAAGTGGTGCATTTAACTTGATGATTCCACAAACCTTGTAAAAGGACAGGAAAGGGATGATCACATAGAGGAACGATTCATTAGACCGGGAGAGTGTGCAGATAGAGCTCTTGCATTTGATGTTGCAACTTTTCTTCTTCTTGATTTCCACTTTGTATGGTACTGGATGCTATAGGCAAATCATCCAGATGAGTTCCATAGTTTTGGACAAGATAAGTGGGAAACTGGCCAGTAAGACCCCACTACCCCCACTACCTCCTCTATATGAGAATGCAGTTGATGCATATTACCCTTTGTTTCCTAGAATACAAAGAGAGAAAAAACCATAAAGAGTATCCGACAAGAAAGGAAGAAGTCCCTCAGCTCTCGGGTTCCCAACAAGAAGGGAGAGTTTACCAGGAGAATGCAATTTTATTTCTCTCTCAAGGCTCTCTCTTGTTTCCGTATGTTCTCCTCGCTCCAAGCTAAGCAATGAGGCCAAAACAATAGGGAGAAGGTGTTCTGAAAACATATATTTTCTTTCAGATTATTTACACATTAAGTTGTATATAGAATGACAAAATGTACATGGCAAAAGCCATAGGGGTGTCAATATGCTTACAATTTGCTTTTATAATGTAGGTCTTCCCTCAAACAAACAAGTCCAATTGAACAAAAAAAGTAGGCCAAGACAAGCTCCATGCTCAAACTTATCTCCTTCGAATTGAGAGAGATATCATGAATTCTCACTATTTCTTAGATTAATTAACCAAATTTGTTTCAGTGGAATCTTTCACTCACATTTTCCCACTAAGAACGTTTTATGAAACTCGTGGAACCGTTGTTTAAGCATATATTTCTGAACCAGTTTCTCAACCCCATGCTAGTGGAATCAAATGAATTTCATTCTTCATTGATTAACCACCTCTCTTGGCTGGGGGAAAGTCTCTTTGCCATACTGATCTTTTCCCACCCACCGTGGTTCTTTATTAAAAAATACGTTACGAAGGCCATCTTTGGTATAGTTTTTATTTTTGATTTTTGTCTTAAAAAATATTTTTGGTTGTGTTTGGTATCGTTTATGGAGCCTGTTTCTATTTAAAAAAGAGTGAAAACAATCAAAAATCAAAAACCACAAAGAGATGGAAAGCCATTTATGGTTTTTGGCCAAAAATCACTTTTCACCATTTATGTGGTGACTTTAATGAGCACGTGTTGATAGGTCTCAAAATTGAAGGGTAAGAGCATCATTTTCAGGTTTAATTAGAAATATTGACCCTCCTCCAACTCTTTCTTCCTCCTCCTCCTGCTGTTGCCGAGTCTTGAGGACGACGACAGGGTAAAGGGTAGCAGAGACTCCAGAGAAGAGCGCGGTCTAACATTTTGCCAATCGATATCCTCCGAGAGATGTATTCATGGTGCCGAATCTTCTTCGACAGCAGTGCTTAAATGTAACGCCCCAAAATCTGAACGATCGGATTTCGAATCATTAACTCAAATTAACCTGTTAAACCTTAAAGCAACAATGAACACTTAAGATAAAATTTCATTTCGACAGTCATTAAATTTAAAACCGAAATAAATGTCCGAGTCTTTCAAAGGAGAACATAACCAATGTTCCAAAACCAAATAAACTGAAATAGAGTCAAGTTCAACATAGACTATCCAACTCAAGGAACATAAAGTACTACTCTGAAGATAATCACAAAAAAAGATTTCTCTTGGGCAACTCTTTCAAATCACTCGCGCTCAACCACACTTCCCCAAGGTTCTCTGGTTATATCTATGTCCTCATCTCAAGCTTGGCCAAAGCCTCATCGCAAAACATCCATTCTCAAGTTGTGAACTCAA
The DNA here is from genome assembly GCF_018873765.1 of Telopea speciosissima. Classification (NCBI taxonomy): domain Eukaryota; kingdom Viridiplantae; phylum Streptophyta; class Magnoliopsida; order Proteales; family Proteaceae; genus Telopea; species Telopea speciosissima. The sequence goes on from NC_057925.1 coordinate 53,970,521, forward strand.
TAGGTTACCTTATAAAAAAAATACTTGAGAATATATAATATCTGGTACAAGGACTAGCTAAGTAACAAAATGTAATGTATGCAAGTGTAATTTTTTACATCTATAAATTTTCAAAATACGATCTCTAATTTCATTTAAAAAGGAATCCAAATCAAATGACAACTATACTAAATTCATAGAGACGGCAAAGTTCACCAAAATAACTAGTGGTACAAGTATAGCCCACTAGACTATTTTACTAATACGCCAATACTAATGCGCCTATTCATGTTACTTACCCATCATAGGGTGGGATAGGACTTGCAAACAATTTTGTTTCAAAGACAAAAGGCTTTCACCTCCCATACGTCGACGGGTTTCTAGTGAGAAGCAACAAAGGATTCTCGGAGGACCATAATCCATCTTTTGGGCAGCCACCCCAAGGACTAATAAATCAGCCCACTTTCGCTCAAATGTATTTTCAAAACATAATAGAGTAAAACATTGAAATTTCTTTAGACTAGTCACGTCAAAATGAACCCGAAACAAGGTTAAACGATATAGCGTGTACTGAATTGATTCATGAAATAAAACCGAGTAGAATTTTAATGTACATAAGAGCATGTGAACCAACACAGAATTATAACACTACATAACATGGCATAGACCAAAACAGAGTTTAAATCACAACTGCAGAATTTTTAATGGATAAAACTCCAAAACAGAAATTAAATCAGAACTACGGAATTTTTGTGAATAAATCCCAAAAACAGAAATTAATCAAAACTGCAGAATTTTAGTGAGCAAAATTCCAAAACAAAATTTTAAACCCGAAGCTATAGAATTTTAGTGAAATAAATTCCAAAACAGAATTTAAACCCAAAACTGCAGAATTTTAGTGAGCAAAATCCCAAACAGAATTTAAATCGAAAACCGCAGAATTTTAGTGAGCCAAAACCCCAAAACAGAATTTATATCCAAAACTGCAGAATTTTAGTGAGCAAAATTCAAAAACAGAAATTAAATAAGAACTGCAGATTTTTCATGAATAAAATTCCAGAATAGAGATTAATACAGAAATGCAGAATTTTAGTGAATAAAATTCCCAAAACAGAAATGCAGAATTTTCATTAAACTCATCTTTGCTATTTTGGAAGGTTAGATTAGATTAGATTAGATTAGATGGAGAAGCAATCTGGAATGAGAAAAAATGAGATCCGTTCTCTTTTTCTCCTCTTTTTCACCTCTGAAATGCTTCCATTCTAGAATTGTACAAAGCAGCGAAAGGATCTTGTCTCTCGAAAGAAGAAAAGAGAGACAAAAACAAGGGATCTAAAAAAGGTGAGAACCTCATAACCCTAGACTGACCGAAACCTTAACCTTGAGCTGTAGAAAAAAAAAGAAAAAAAAGAGAAGAAGAGGATCATATGATAAAGATTACCGAATTAATCACAATTATCAGAGTTATGATTTACAGTTTTCGAAAAGTAGAGTTAGCATGTAGGGATCGAACATTTATCGGAAGCAAGATCTAATAATAGAGTGATGATGCTTCTTACCCGGAAAACGACGAAATCACTCGTCAACAAAGGCATCATCTTCAGACGCCGATTTGAATAGTTCTCCGGTGATGACAACTAATCTTGCCGTTGCCAGCAAACACACAGATTCACTCATCAGGTGAAAATGATCGAGTTAGATGATATTTACAGGAGAGAGAGAGAGAGAGAGAGAGAGAGAGAGAGAGAGAGAGAGAGAGAGAGAGAGATTTGGGTTCTGAAAAAGCTGAGGAGTTTATGGGCATTGGATTTGGGTTCTGAGTTCATGTTTTGGGAAGAAGATGGGTAAATGTGGTATCTCTCCACCCACTTCCTTCAAAAAACTATTATGCACATAGGTATGCCAAACATATTTTTTTGTCAACAATCTATTCTGTGTAATGGTTACCAAATAATTTTTATGTTTTGACAAAAAAATGATTTTTCACAAATGGTTTTTGTTAAATAAGTAGAAATAAAAAATACTAATGATACCAAAGAGAGCCGAAATGAGTTGGGGGTTGATCTGCTCATTATTTGTGTTCGTGCATTCATTCATTATTGCCATATACATAAAAGCTTTACGCCTTAACCATATTAATTGTGGAGCAGATTCGGGCCAGACGGAACAACCCTTTTTTGAGTCAGTATAAACCCGCCCAACCAGATTCGGCCTGATCTTAGCTGGACTGAGCTCTGGCCCAGGGTTCTGCTGAACGATGTGCCAAGACCCCATCCAAGCCTGACCTACTCAGAAGTCAGAACTGGCCTGGGCCTGGGCCTGGGCTTACTAGGACATATACAGTGTGTAACGACGACCGGAGGATTCGGATTTTCGGGCTTCCGTCCAGTGATAGACGTGGCAACATAGCAGTGACCGCGAGCGTGTGGTCATCAGACGGCTCACGGCTTTGTACATGCGGAATTAATAGATCTTCTATGTCTATATTGAACGCCGGGTGTGTTATACGCATCGCTGCAAACTCAGACCAAAACCTTCGTGTGTTCAGTTCTTTGACTCTCCTCCATTTTTGCCCATTCTCTGCGGATACTGACTCAACCATGTTCGCGCCAGCAGCTCGTGTTGCGAGCAAGAGACTGCTCGAGATCCTTCGTCAATCTCCACAGGTCATCAACTGAACCTCCCATGAGCTTTCTTTCTATCTCTCGCTTACTTGATTTGATCTCACATTTTTCATTCTTTCTGTTTATTTGCAGACCTCTCGGTCTTTCTCCACTGCCTTGAATTACGTGAGTTTCTCTTCATCCTAATCAATTTCTTAATCTTTGTTGGAATCTAATATTCTTTATCTAATTTTTCTTTTCGTTTCCTCGATTTGATCTTTTAATAGCATATCGATTCACCGGATAACAGTCCTGACCTCCCGTGGAAGTTCAGTGATGCCAATAAGGAAAAGGTGAGTGATTGATAACTCTGATTATATCTCTATATTCTCTTTCTTAGTGTTCTGAAACTATTTACCACTTTGTTTGAACAGCATGTTCTACATTCTGTTCTTCCTAGATATAGTTTGCCCTCTCTCCACTCATCTTCACCCTTGCTTTTGAAGCCCTCTCCAGAAGCATTCGTATTGTACGGACCAGCTGTTTATCTGTCACATCCCCAAGTGAAAGGCTCTTACGCTCACTAACTTGGCCTTCGTGGATGATATCATGATTTTCTCCAAAGCAAACATTATTTCTCTTGAGAGTATTATGTCTTGTTTGCAAGATTTTTGAGGGGTTGTCAGGTCTTCGCATAAACCCTTCCAAATCTCTCTTGTTCTTGGCAGGGGTCTTTGAAGTTGACAAGGTTTGTTTGATTGAGAAAACGGGGTTCTCCATTGGAAATCTTCCAATCAAGTATTTAGGCTTACCTTTGATTTTGGCCAGGTTGACAGCCCACCACTGTACTCTTATGCTGGACCTTATCCGTAAGAAACTTTAGCTCTAGAAAGGCAAGCTTCTCTCTTATGTGGGTCGCTTGGAATTGATCAGATCAATCCTCCAGTCGTGTTACATATACTAATCTGGTATTTTTGGGTTTCCTTAGTCTACCATCAAGGAGTTAAGAGTCCCTTATGTCCTCATTTCTATAGAAAAGTTCTGGTTCCTTTATGTAGTGAGAGCACCTGTTAGAGAACCAAAACCGAGAGATGGGAGAGAAGGAGGTGAGGAGAAGAATGAGATGGTGAAGAGAAGAGAACTGTCAAATATGACAGCCTCCCTCACATTGTTTGTATTTATAATAGTAGATTACAATAAGAGGGGGAATTCCTAATCATGATAGGATTCTAAGTTACAATAGGAAAAGAAAAATAAAATAGAACTAGGACTAGAAATAACCACTCAAACTAGGACTAGGAAATTTAGACACCGACTCATACTCAAAATAGGAGAATCACATGAGGAGGAGAAGAATGTCGGGAATTGAGATATCCTCTTCTCCCTTGGACTCGATATACTTCCAACACTCCCCTCAAGTTGGAGTGTATAAATCACCTAGAATCAGTTTGGAACAACTTCGACGAAAAGCAGGTCCAAACAATGCCTTTGTAAACATATCACCATGTTGATTGGTAGTAGAGACAAATAGAGTAATGACCAACTTCTTCATAACAGCATCCTGAATAAAGTGCCAATCATAGTTCGAGAACTCACGAGATCTCGCCGAGTTTCTCGGTTTTTCGAAATCCCGTGACGAGATGGGGGTCGAGTCATAAAAGTACAATATCACTCCGAGATCTCGGATCTCGGATCTTGGATCTCAGTCGAGATCTCGGTTTGACGTAGGAAAATGCCCATCTAGGTCCTTTATATGAGTGCCAGATCTCGAGATCTTGCTGGAAAATCCTGGTAGACAGACACCTATCTATGCCAGGAACCAGGACAGACAAGACAGACAATATTTATGCCTAATACCATTTAAGTAAATGTTTTTGTATTTGTATTTTAGTTACTTAAGATATTATTCATAATTAAGCAAATACCCCCCCTATTTGAATCCAATAAAAATAGTTAAAAAATCAAATTCCAAAAGAAAAAAAAGTCAACCCCCCAGTTCAAGAACAAAAACTGGATTTTCGACGGTAGGTGCAATTTTCAACTTTCTAATGCTAGGGTTTTTCTCAAATCTAAAAATTTCATAAATCTTGTTATGGTAAAACATTGCTAAAACCAAAAGTGCGGTAAAATATTCATTTGTTTTGATGTCCAAAAAACTATTTTCATTTAGAGCGATTTTGATAGCATTTGCGCACACCGAATTAAGTTTGACCGGTACATAACTCTTTCAATATAAATCAGATTTAAGCAATCTTGGACTTGTTGGAAAGCTAAACTTTTGGTTTTTAGCAATGTTTTACCATAATAAGATTTATGGAATTTTTAGATTTGAGAAAAACCCTAGCATTAGAAAGTTGAAAATTGCACCTACTGTCGAAAATCTAGTTTTTGTTCTTGAACTGGGGGGTTGATTTTTTTTCCTTTTGGAATTTGATTTTTTAACTATTTTTATTGGATTCAAATAGGGGGGTATTTGCTTAATTATGAATAATATCTTAAGTAAATGAAATACAAATACAAAAGCATTTACTTAAATGATATTAGGCATAAATAAGTGTGTTTGTCCTATTAGACATAAATAAGTGTGTTTGTTCTGTGTCTGTCCTGCTTTTCCACTAAGTGAAACTTCTATTTGGACTTTGCTTTTGCAAAATTTGATAGTGCAATTGTGTTTAAATGGCCTAAAATAGGCTGAATACCAAGTTTCAGACCCAAACTAGGTCTAAAACCCACCGAGATGAAGCTTCGAGTCGAGAAAAAAAAAAGTGCACCAACTCGGTGAGATCTTGCCGAGATCTCCACTCAACTCGGTTTTTCAAGGGTCCGAGTTGGCACCGAGACCCGAGTTTTCGAACCTTGGTGACAATCAACCTCAATGTGCTTTGTCCTCTCATGAAAGACAAGGTTACTTGCAATATAGATAACGGCTTGATTATCACAAAACATTTGCATAGGTTGATTGATGGGAAATCCTAATTCCTGGAGTAAGGATTTTATCCACATCAATTCAGTTGTAGTATGCGCCATCGGTCGATATTCGGCTTCAGCATTGGATTAAGCAATGGTGGTTTGTTTCTTGCTTTTCCAGGTGACCAAATTGCCACCTACAAAAGTACAATAACCAGTAGTAGAACGTCCATCACCACCAGCACTAGCCCAATCAGCATCAGAGAACCCAACCAAATTCGATTAGGTCCAAGGTTTAATATTTCGCGATATCTCGGTATCTCGGGCCTACCGAGATATCCGAGATACCCGAAATATCGCGAAATATGACCGAAATATTGCATTTTTTCTGCAATATTTCAGGGGTCCATCTCGGGGGGTATTTGGCCATATCTAGGCTTGAAACTTCATGGACAACCTTATTTAAGCTTAATAAACACATTTAAACCATAAAATTGTAAAAATGTGAATTCAAATTGGTGTTTTGGGCTTGCACCCTTGATTGACATACGGTCGCCGACCCTAATGTATAAATAGTTAAATACACATAGATTAGGTAGTTAATATTTAATAATAGTATTTAACTTCATCACATATCAAGTTAAAGCCAATACACATTGATGAGTACCATGATTTTCATAAACTCCATAATATTCAATAACTCGCTTAAAACCTTAAAGGCAATACACTAAGTATCAAAGTTAGTAAGTCACAAGACTCGCAACTTGCAAGTCACAACTCACAAGTTCATAGATCAATGAAATCACAACTTAAGTTACAAATTACAGGTGCTAAACTGCTAATAGTAGTTGCTGTGCCTCCCTGGATCAATCCCACTCATGCTTCGCTGGAGTCGACGTCCATTGCTCTCTGTTTGAAGGACATATGTGGACCACGGTATAGAATCGGAGAAGAAACGAGTGTAGTCATCCACAAGTGTCATGTAAATGGAATCATCAACATACTGTAGGTAACCTATCCTAGGATATAAACTAGGGTTACCAATCGACCCAGTCCGTGAAGAAGATGATCTACTGTGATATGATGTTGGCGCCGGCGCAAGAGGCGATGGCATTGGCTGCATGTATGGCTGGTGAGGTTGGTAGCTAGGTCCGCTAGGGTATGCAAAGATGTTATCTACAAAAGATGATCCAGTATGTCCCTGGGACTGGGACTGGTAGTCATAGTCCCCTACCCCACTAGTCTTTTCAAAAAAATAGTTTTAGAGGAATAGAATTTACCTTAAATAGTGGAAAAAGGCTTGAATGATGAGCTTAGATGACCCTCCGATGAGTTTACCGGCGAAAATCCGACAACAATGTGCTTAAACAATGGCTAGAGTGTTGGATGAGAGCTTGGAAGAGTGGAAGAATAGGCAAAAGACTGAAATTCCTTAGCAAATGCAGCTCTCGGTCGAAATATGGACCGAAATCTGCGAAATATTGTATTAAAGCCCCCCTTCACGTGACACTTTAAGCCAAAATACCATATTTCGCCGATATCTCGTGAGATATCGAGATATCGTTGATATCTCACGAGATATCGACGAAATATGGTATTTTTTCATTTCGACCTGATTTCGCATCTCGATAAGCTCGAGATATACGAAATTAAGCGATATTTCGGCAAAATATCGCGAGATTTTGAACCATGATTAGGTCGATAAATAAGGCTTTTACCAGGGGTACTCTTCAGATATCGCAACACACAACAAGCAACATCCCAATGAATTTACTTTAGACACTGCATAAATTGACTAATAACTCCAACGACAAGGATATATCGGGGCGAGTGACTGTAAGATAAATAAGTTTGTCGATTAATCTTCTATATCGATGAACATCTGAAAATTCCTTACTCTCAAAGAACCCAAGTTTTAGATGAGGGTCTATGGGAATATTTGCTGGTTTGGAAGCAAGCATTCTAGTGTCAGTCAGAAGATCAAGGACATATTTTCTTTTAGATAAGCTAACACCCTTCTTGCTTCGCAAAACCTCAATACCAAGAAAATATTTGAGAATACCTAAATCTTTCATCTGAAAATGCTGATGAAGATATGCTTTAACTTGGGCAATACCAGAAGCATCATTCACAGATATAATAATGTCATCCACATAGACTATTATCACCACTACCTTTGAATTCTGAAGGCGAACAAAAACAGAATGGTCAGAATAACACTGTGAGAATCCAACCTGAGTGACAAAGGAGCTGAACTTATCAAACCATGCTCTTGGCTCATAAATTGCCTTACGAAGCTTGCAAACCTTGGTAGACTCCCCCTGAGCAACATGCTTTGGAGGTTGCTCCATATAAACCTCCTATTGAAGATCACCATACAGAAAAGCATTTTTGATATCCATTTGATATAAGGGCCAATCAAAGTTAACAACCAGAGAAATAAGGATACAAACAGAGTTCAGACGAGCGAGTGGAGAAAAAGTCTCAAAGTAATGCACACCATTTGTTTGAGTATAGCCTTTATCAACTAAGCGGGCCTTCAACCGCTCAACAGAACCATCCGGATTGTATTTGATAGTATAAACCCATCGACACTCAACAAGATCCTTCTCAGCAGGTAATGAAACCAGAGTCCAAGTATTCTGAGATAATAAAACATCCATCTCGGTATCCATGGCAGCCTTCCAACCAGGGTGAGAGAGTGCCTCATGGTGGGTGCGAGGTATAAAGTTAGTAGATAAAGCAAAAGCAAGGGGTTGATAATGGGAAGGAAGGTAAGAAATGGAAACATAGTGCTCAATAGGATAGACAATTAAGGATTTGTGGGGTTTGTGAGTACAAAAACGAGTACCTTTACGAACAACAATGGCAAGTCGGTGGAGCCTTCAACATCAGAATCAGATTGAGTGTCAGGCTAATCGGCGTCCGCTGTAGGAGTAGGCGGAGCCGGAACATCAGAAACAACAGGGGATGGATCAAGTACAGTTGGCGGAATAGTGGAGGCCGGTATAGGAGCAGTGGTGGAGGGTATGGTTGGTGGTTGACATCGACGACGGTGATAGACTTGAATTGGTTAAGAGAATGGAACAGTGACAGGTAGTGGTGGACCTAGAAGATTTTCATTGTGCATTGTGGATGGTACAAGAGTAGGAGAAAAATGAGAGTATTTTCAAAAAATGTAACATCAACACTAATAAATTGTTTATTAGAAATGGGATCAAAGCATTTATACCCTTTTTAAGTACAAGAGTAACCAAGAAACAAACATTTAATGGATCGAGGAGATAGTTTATCGATGGAGGGATGAAGGATGTGCACAAAACACACACAACCAAAAATATGTGGTGGAGAGGAAAATAAAGGATGATCAAGATAAAGAATAGAAAAAGGAGTTTTATTCTGTAAATCTGAGGACGGCATACGATTGATAAGATAACAAGTGGTGAGGACAACATCACACCAAAAACGTTAGCAGGGTTACAATATATATTCTTATCTATGTTGATGATATAATAGTAACTAGTAGTGATGCTCCCACGGTCTCTAAATTTATTGATAAGCTGGCCACAATTTTTGCCATCAAAGATTTGGGAACATTATACTACTTTCTTGGCATTAAAGTAACCCTTGTAACTAATGGTCTTCTTCTATCACAGGAACAGTACATTTTGGATCTGCTTTCAAAAACTAACATGACAGGTTGCAAACCAGTGTCCACTCCGCTACCTCTTTCCCAAAAGCTAACGAAGATATATGGACCACTTATGGATGACTCAACACTATATCGCAGCATCGTGGGTGCTCCAAGGTTCAAGAACTCGTCTCAAGTACAGGTTCGACCTGGCCAAAAAGCGAGTTAGGGTAAAAAAAAATTTTTGAACTCGATGGCTGGTTTAGGTGGGTTTTAGACCTAGTTTGGTCATGAAAGTTGGTATACAACCTATTTTGGGCCATTTAAACACAATGACACTAGCATATTTTGAAAATTCAAAGTCCAAATAGGAGTTTCACTTAGTGGGAAACCAAGACAGACACTTACTTATGCCAGAAACTAGGACAAACACTTATTTATGCCTAATATCATTTAATTCATTTACTTAAGATATTATGCTTAAGTAAGCAAATACCCCCCTATTTGAATCCAATAAAAATAGTTAAAAAATAAAATTCCAAAAGGATAAAAAGTCAACCCCCAAGTTCAAGAACAAAAACTGGATTTTCGGCGATAGGTGCAATTTTCAACTTTCTAATGCTGGGGGTTTTCTCAAATCTAAAAATTCCATAAATCTTAATATGGTAAAACATTGCTAAAAACCAAAAGTGCGGTAAAATCTGATTTATATTGAAGGAGTTATGAAAGCCTCCCTCACATTGTTTGTATTTATAATAATAGATTACAATAAGAGGGGAATTCCTAATCATGATAGGATTCCAAGTTACAATAGGAAAAGAAAAATAAAATAGAACTAGGACTCGAAATAACAACTCAAACTAGGACTAGGAAATTAAGACATAGACTCATACTCAAAATAGGAGAGTCACATGAGGAGAGGAATCTCGAGAATCGAGATATCCTCTTCTCTCCTGGACTCGGTATACTTCAACATTCTAGATTAATTACCCTATCAGTTGGGCTGCTGTCTGTCTTCCCAATGATGAGGGTGGTCTTGGCATAAGAAGCACCATAGAGGTTAACTCTGCTGCAATTCTCAAGTTGACCTGGAAACTTGTGGCCAAGAAGAAAATTATCTGGGTTGACTAGGTTTTCTCTGGTCCTCTTTGCAATGATTTTATTTGGATGTCTCCTTCCAATTTTGAAGCTTCCTGAGTCTAGCTCAAAATTTTAAAGCTTAGGCCTATCGCCCTTGGGGCCATTTCCTGCCATATTGATGATGGGGCCTCCACCTTCCTCTGGCTTGATCATTAGCACCCTATGGGGGCTCTTCTTCTCACTGTAGGTGTAGAGCCATTTACAATTCTGGTCTTTCCAAGCAGTCCATGATTGCAAATGCCATTAGCCATAATGATTAGCGCCTCGTTGTCCTCCTCCTTCCTGTTAGATGCCGTCTGAAATGCCTTATCTTCCATTCCTAGAAGGCCGCATGGTAGGGGAGATAATGTTGTTTGGTCTGCATCTTCTTCAGGCTTCTTCAGCTCAAAAGCGGTTTAGGACTTCATCAAATCTCGCGGGCCTTTATCTCCTTGGTGCAAGTTAGTGTGGTTCAAAGGCCATATTTTTTGTCACACCTTCACTGTTTGGCAGGCCCTCCCAAACTGCCTCCCAATGCAGTTTTTTCTCATTCACCGTCAAATTCCAATTTTCCCTTCTTGCTGTCTCTTTTGGAACTTGGAATGTTCAGGAAGATGTGGATCATCTCTTTTTTGCTTGCCCTTTTTCCTCTTCCATTTGGAAAGGGCTCATGGCAAAATGTTGGGCTCGAAACCGAATGATTTTTCCATTCGCGAGGGAATGGATCTGGGTGGATATGTCTTTCACCAAAAAATCTCCTTGTGATGTTGTTGGCAAGTTAGTATTTGGTGCTGCTATTAATCACACCTGGATATAGCACAATCTTAGAAAATGGACTTCCAACTTTAGATCCTTTCATCAAGTTCAAGTCTCCATCTCCTTTGATATCAAGAGCAAGCTTGCTATGGTATCCTCTAGTTGTGTTAATTCTCCAAGGAACAAGCATATTATTGTGTCCTGGAGTCTGTCTCTCTCCCTTCTGCCGCCTTCTTCCTCGTCCCCTTGATAGGAATGTGCTTAGTTTGTATGTATTTTATTTCTTCTTTTTTCTCTCCTTCCCCTTTTTTGAGGCCCTTGTTTCTCCTTTCTCCGTGTTGGAATTTGGGAAATTATGACTTCTGTCCATAATGACACTAGCCTCCTTTATTTATATTAGTTTGAAGTAAGGTTACAAGAATAACCCTGATAAGACTATACTACCCCTGTACCTATGTTACACACATACCATAGTTCTAATATTACAATACTTCCCCTCAAGTTGGTGCATAGGTATCACACATGCCCAACTTGCACAAAATAGGGTGAAATACTTTACTGCTAAGCCCTTTTGGGAGGACATTTGCTAACTGCTCACTAGGCTTCACGAAAGGGAGTGCAGATAAGACCCAGCTCCAACTTTTCTTTGATGAAGTGGCAATCAATCTCAACATGTTTGGTGCAATCATGCTTTTCTTTGATGAAGTGACAATCAATCTCAACACGTTTGGTGCGATCATGCTGAACTGGGTTAGATTGCGGTGTTGTCGCAGTATAACATCATAGGGAGACCAACAGAGAGACCCAAATTGCAAAGAAGGCCTTGAAGCCATAACAACTCACAAACACCATGTGCCATGGTACAAAATTCTGCCTCTGCACTTGACCAAGCCACCACAGTTTGCTTTTTACTACGCCAGGTAACAAGGTTGCCGCTAACAAGGGTACAATATCCAGATGTTGACCTCTTGTCATCTGGTGAGCCAGTATATGCACGACCTTTGTTCCTCTCATGTGGAAGCTGTTTTTTGGATTCTTAGGTCATGTTGGAATTTGGGAAATTGTGACTTGTGTCCATTATGACACTAGCCTCCTTTATTTATAATAGTTTGAAGTAGGGTTACAAGAATAACCCCGAAAAGACTATACTACCCCTGTACCCATGTTACATCCATACCATAGTTTTAATATTACAATACCCCCCTTTTGGTAGTGAATTTTTTATTTACCCAAAAAAATATTGAAGCCCTAGAACAAGCACTTACACAGGTATGGAAAAGAAGGAAAACAAGAAGAGAGAACTCATGGTTAGAGTTATAAATTTATTTATGGGAAATAAATTGCAACATATTATAACTCCATCTATATATTATGACATTTGCAAATAAACCCAAAATGTAAAAAGCTAATGACACAAAGATCCCTGTGTACAGTATAAACAGCACACTAACGTGTAATTCTTAACAAGATTCATGATGGAAAAGCATGTTTAACTTCTAAGAACCCCAAGGGGTAGCTCAGTTGGCAAGGATCAATACCTCATAATTAAGAGGTCATGAGTTCAGCTCTCCTTGGGGTGTACCTATCCCAAAAAAAAAAAAAGAAAAATGTTTACTTCTAAGATTGACTAGAGAAGGCCTAATATCATGTAGAGTGGAATATTGTAGATGAAGCTATAAATACAATGGGTTTCCAAATCAAATGAATGAAGTGGGTAAGGCATATAGTTTTTGATGGCATCGAATACCATATGTTGATTGGGGCACTCGCTAAGACTTTTCAGAGCATGACAATAAAACAAGGTGTTACATTTTTTTTTGTTCTTTTCCTCCTAATGGCAATCACACTAACTAGGTTGATCTTTTTTTTGGGTGAATAAAAATTCATTATCAAAGAGGAGGAAATCAGGGACTCCACAAGAAAAGAGGGGGAAGAAAAGAACAATACACTTACAAAGCCATACCTTTACAAGAGAAGAGAGAGAGAGAGAGAGAGGCATGGGCTTGTAAAATAGAAGGGGAAAGACCCCAAGAATCTAGAATAAACCTATTTCTAGGGGTATAAGCACACGGGGAAGGAGTCTTGGATAGCTTTGATTTGACATCAAAGAGAATGGAGTTCCAAATCTGCTGAAAGGATCTTGACTTAGAGGTCCACCTTTTGAGTTGCGCTCCAGCCAGATATTGGAGATAGCAGCACCAAATGCTAATTTCCCCACTATGTCACAATAGGATTTCCCAACGAAAGACATGTCCACCCAGATCCATTTTCTGTCAAAGGGAAAAATTCGGCTTCTCCAGTTCTCCTAGTCCAGTATTTGCCAGTAGGCCATTCCAAACTGCGGAATAGAAGGGACAATCGAAGAAGAGGTGATCTACATCTTCAGAGGCATTCCAGCATAGGCAGCATTGGGGAGAGGCTGGAATTTGCCGACGGATAAGGAAAGACTGCGTGGGGAGGCAGCAGGGGAAAACTCTCTCGACAGTGAAGCTGTGGCAAGGGATGTAGCTCTTGAACTAGACCAAATTATGCTAAACTTTAATGCACCCACGAGCACTGATGAGATCCTAAGCCGACTTGGCACTAAAGAGACTCGACGAGGAAGCAGACCAAGAAACAATATCACCACTACCAAAGGGTCTTCTGGGGATACTCAACAGAACATTCCAGATGGTAGTCAAAGTGGAGGAGGCGGAAGGCCAACTGATGCAGATCCTAGCCTCCTCGAATTGAAGAAGCCACCCTAAGCCTAGGGTTTTAGTAGGAGCCTTAGTTTAGTTTAGTTTAGTTTAGTTTATTTCCATACTTAGTTTTTTTTTTTTTTTTTTTTTTTAACAACAAGCATAAAGCTAATTTTTATTAATCAAATTCGTATTCAATGCTGGCCTCCCTTACAAACTTATATAGAAGACTAAAAAATAGACTTAGACACTAAAAATGAATGGCCTAACCCTATCCCTAACCTATTAGGTAACTTAAACTGACTAGGAAACTAGAATACTAAAGGAAATAGACTCAAAACATGGCTTTATAGAGTCCTAATCCAGCCCAACTTACATCACATGACCACTTAAGTTGTCACATGACCACTTAACTAAGTCACATGATCACTTAAATTGAACCAATTGGATGCAACCAATTTGAACCGGTTCAATTAAAAAACATAAAATAAATTAAGTATTGGGCTAATTCCATATGCAACCTAGGTACCCCTAGTTTACGCTCATTAAAGTGGCCTAATACATAGAAAACCCTTAGGAACAAAGGCCCAACATGTATATAACCCAACCCTAGGCCTATTTCTAAAGAAATAAGCCAATTTCTATGATGAACTTGCATAAACTCTCCCCAATTTGAAAAAATTCGTGCTCGAATTTTGCAGTGATGGGGGGGGGGGAATCAACATGTGATCAGCAGCTTTGACCATCCCCAAACAAAATTCCGATGAGGCAGGAACATTGGGGATAAAGTCTTCAATGCGTGGAGCTTGCTCTTGAAGAACCATGGTGGCATAACAAACTCATGTGTTCTTTCTTTGAATCAGAAGAATCGTCAATGTCTCGTCCATAGAGCCTTCAGTGTTAGCAACCTTCTCATCTAATGCATGAGACACAAGCTCCACCTCTTCAAGAACAGCATCTTGAAGGTCATTGTTTTCCTTTGGAATGCTCTCAATCAACTTTTCATCTTCTACTATTTCAGCTTTGTCTACTTTGTTCTCTTCAATGTATACCTCTTCAGTAGAATCTTCTACAATTATGTTTTGGACCTCCACTTCAATTTGATGGCCGAGCTCCTTAACCATGATCTCAACTACTGGTGCAGCTTGGTCTACTTGAATTTCTTTAGCTATAGGTTCTTGAATCTCTTCAACACAAACCGCCTTAGTAGAATCTTCTGTTGGTGCATCCACCATTGGTGAAACTTCAAACATAGTCGATGCCACTTGAGTTTGAGTTGACATGTTTGGCAGTCCCTGTGGCTGTATAGTCGATGTGGTCACCTTTGGTTGTAACCCTTTTAGAGTAAATAAATGGTATAGACGGTGCCGATCAGGTAGGACACACGAGTTGTTTTCAGGTTCAATCCAACCTTGTCGCTCGTCCAACCAATTACATCCTACTGCAATAACGCTCCTTGGAGATGGTACCGGCTTACACCAAGCACCGTCAGAGTATGAGGAACACTCAAATTCAACAAAGACTTGACCTGTAGGCACGATGCAAATCTCTTCTGACTGGGACAACATATCCACCACGGATTGTGAAATAATGTTGTTATGTCGCCGCTCATCAACAATTAATATGGCTGTGCTCCCATTGGGTAGACGAACTCGGGTCTTAAAAACGAATGGAGGTGGGTCTTTCAAGGCTTGGTTGGAGCTTCCCTCCGCCATAGCTCTGATACCCCTAATGACTTAAAAACAACTTAAACTACTTAAAATAAAGAAGATTCCTTACTAGCCAGTAGGATATAAGAACCTCTTAGCCAATAGGATCACTTCACTTAAATTAGACCAATTGAACCAATTGGATGCAACCAATTTAACCCGGTTCAATTAAAAACACAAAATAAAAACTAAGTATGGAAATAAACTAAACTAAACTAAACTAAGGCTCCTACTAAAACCCTAGGCTTAGGGTGGCTTCTTCAATTCGAGGAGGCTAGGATCTGCATCACCAACCATCCTGCCAAATAATGTATGAAACCATGTCCATTCTACTATAACCGAAACTTTAAATAGCTCTATCTCCGATTGAGTGAAAAAGAACTCCATGCGGCTGCTAGTTGTCGAGCCAAAATCTAGTGAAAGATCCATCATCAATGTGAGATTTAATAATTCCATAAGCAAGAGGTCTGGGCTTTAGGATCTTTCTCTAGACCAAGGAGGCATCGATAAAGAAGGAGCAGTCCAAATGGAGTCATTACGTTGGGAGCGAGAGTAGACCCAGTCAAGCCAAATACTTATCCGCTTAGCCGCTAACTTCCAAATCAACTTGAGGATACCAGCATGATTGACATCTTTGATTCTTCTCAAGCCAAGACCCCCTTCATCTCTGGGAAGCAGACAGAGGTATCGAAGTTGTGAAGGTGGAAAACAGAATCCCCTTTGATTTAGCGTCTATAGTATATAGGTGACACCCTTGTTTGTGTGAACCCTAAAGATGAAAAAGCTGTTTTTTTCTTGGGCCATTTTGAGAAGTTTGAACTTTGAAGCCATGTTCACTTTGAGGGTTAATTTGAAGCAGAGCATGCTTATAAGGATAGAGAGCTGCAACGAGGAAGATGGGGTTGCTCACATGGTGAGATGTATTTCTCCTATACTGGAATTGGACTTGAGTTCACCCATGGTCCATCGTCATTTTGAATCTAGTCTAGAGAGGATGAAAAGAAGCTATCAAGGTGGAAGATGGGGTTACTTTAGTTTTGGGGTCACATTAATCTCATTACAAGGCAAAAGCACGCTAGCTAGCATGCTGATTTACCCATGTCCCTGTTGGGTATGGTGGTGGCAGTAGTGAGGTTGATGGAGAGACTATAGAGTGACTGTTCACAGGAATGGTAGAGTGATCAAGGTGGAAAAAAGAGAGGAAGATCCATCAGTGAAGTGGGACTTGGTCTGCAGACTCGAGCAAAAGTATTCTATAAAATGATACAGACTCATATGATATCGATATGGAGGGATACACTCAATACACAGGCTGCCAAAACCCCAGAGGCCCAATTTTGTAAAGATACTTCTTCCTACTCTGATTTTTTTGGTCCAAAACCTACTTGGATCCCATATACACTAAAAAACGACCTAAGAGAAATCATTAAACAAGAAAAAATATGCACTTGCCAATGAAGATTTGAATCCTATAAATTTTTCTTTTTTAAATATTCTTGCTTAATTGTTTCCTATTACTTTGTACTTATTAGTAGGTTTGCTATTGCACTTGCCAATGAAGATTTGAATCACATAGATACTGCAAAGACAGAGATAACTTGACATGGGTTGGATACCATTATTTATTGCTTATTTTTTGGTGTACAATGCATAAAAATGCTAGTTTGACATGTATCATAAGCATATCCATGAGTATCAAAGCGTGTGTTGTTCTAACGTCTCCCCAATATGTCTCGAGACGTCTCTTGAAACCAGCTTTCTGATACGCTGCTCGATACTGAATCTTGACACCTCGATTGTCTAGTTCATCTTCTGTCCTGTACATCAAAGAAAATGGGGAGGAGGTGCCAGATTTTTATGCTGTCCTTGGAGCATATCATATAAATTGGATCTTCTTGTGGCAACCTTCCATGCAATTCATCTATTATAGTATCGCCTTTGAATTACCCTTTGAAAATTGGATTTCTAAGGTCTATCTCCTATATAGCACTATTACAATTCTTGCATTTTGACCTTGCTGAAAATTTCTAGCAGGTGGCTTTGATAACTAGGGGACATGGTTAGTACATACCCAATGCAACTAATTCTACCTCAGCCCCTTGAGGTTTGCTATAGGAATCTTGTTCTGCCATTTTGCTCTTATTTAGGCTGGTGGTCTACTAGACTACAACACACTCATTGTAATATGACTGGTGGCATAAGTGGGAATGAGTTGCCCAGATGACTGTCTTTAATAAAATTGCTTCAAATACACCTATGTAGGGTCTTAGACTGCCCTTGCTACAGGTATGTTGGAAATTTTATTCATATCCAACATCAAATATTCAGGTTGCGGGGTGAAAAGAAGTTAAGTTTTGTATGAAATATGGGATGACTTTACTCATTCCTAAAAAAAATTGGTCTACGTTGATTCAGTTGCATCCTTTTGGATTTATGGACCATTTAAACCATTATAAACTTAAAATTTTGAAGTTAATTTTACTACCCCATGCTGGTCTGACTGGAATAGGGCTGGGTGATGGATAGTTATTGGTATACATTGTTGTTACTCTTACTTCACAGCTCGAGCTGATGCAAAACCTGGGTCACAAAACCCTATTTGGGCTCACTTTTGGGACCACGCAAAATTTGTGCAATAGCTAAATATTTAAGAATAAGGGCAATTCTGTAAATAAACCGAAGTTGCAAAGGGGGAAGGGCAATCTGATAAATAACCAGAGTTGTAAATGGGGTACGGTACTTTGAAAGGTGGATGTGGGTTGGGACACAATAGTCTTTTATATTTTTTTGTGTGGGGCAGAATTGGAAGAAATTAAAAGTGCTGGACAGACTTAGTCTTGATAAGAAACACAATAGTATTTTTGGCAATAACTAGGTAAAACCTCTTTTAACAAGAACCTGAGGTTGTCTTCAACCTTCGATCAAAACTGGGGCGGTAGAACCAGATGGAGTTCGAAGAGGAGAACTCCTTCCCATGGCAATGAATGGGGTTGAAATTTTGGGTGGAGTTCGCTAACACATAGGCCTCTTAAGATCATCCAATTGCAGATTGAAAAGGTTAGGTAATAAAACAATATATTGTCTGTAAACAGACCTAGGTGCTTAGGCGGTAAACAAGAAACCAGAGTTGAACCTTGTTATGAAACTCACAGCACGGGGGGGGGGGGGTTGTGATGGGTCTATGGGATTTAGGTCGCCCTTCGGTGAGGAACTGGTAACCCAAATCTCAGGTCGATTGGGCTTTACCACCAGGGATTTCTAACGAATTTTTTTTCCAACCCAGAGGTGCTGCCAATTGCCAGGGAAAATGAAAGAACAGTAACAGAAAGCAAAGATATAAAGAAAAGGCAAGGAAACCAAAGGAGGAAGGGAAAGAGAGGAGAGATTGGGAAGAGCACATCTGAAAAGAGTGTTCCTGGTTTAAACGATGAAGAAGAACGAAGCACACACAGTCACGCACGGCCAACAGTAGAACACAAAATTTCAATATCATTCCAATCTAAATCTCAATAATATGATGGTTACACAAGAGTATATAAAGACTCAAATCACTGTAATCCTTATCGAAATCTAAAACAGAGTTTGACTCTATCTTGGACTCAAAAGACTCTAACAAAATCTAACTCTATCTATGACTCCATCAACAGGAAAAAGAAGGAAAATTACAAAACTAAGTCAAGGAGATAAGTCCTATATCCTACGCATAACTGCATCACGAGCTTTTGGGATAGGCGGTTGTAACATGGTATCCGAGCCAAAAGGTCGGGTTTTCTATCCTTGGTATGTGCGAGGCGTTAGTGTTGTGTGTTGTTGTGCTCCTACGCCTTGTACCTTCAGAGCCATGTGATGGTGTCACGTGCTGATGTGTGTGTGTGCTTGCACGTACGGGTGGTGTTGATATACATTTGTGTTTTCCTTACTTAACAGCTCAAGCTTTTGGGATAAGAGGTTGTAACAAGTTTTTCTTCATTTATCTACCTTTTAAGTAAAAACATCTTTTCTTACCGATCATGGTTTAAAAAATCATATTGGCATTGGTGGAATTAGCTGATTCATATCAAGTCGACAGATCCTGCTTCCAATTAATCCCGATTCTGAAAACCAGTTTTTGGAATTGGCCATGAATGCACATAAATCTCCCTTTTTGGCCTTTTAGTTTAAAAATCATTTGGCATTGGTGGAATTAGCTGATTCATATCAAGTCAGATCCTGCTTCAATTAATCCATTCTGAAAACCAGTTTTGGAATTGCATGAATCACATAAATCTCCTTTTCCATTTTCCTTTTAGTCACTGAAAGTGCAGAAAATCAATGAAACTTACCTCTTGTAGCTAGATCTTCAAGGCTTATGAATAAAAAACTCCAAAAACTAAAGATCTTTGAAAATCTATGATTCTTCCCAATTCCCTTTTCTAAGGTTTTGGCCAATTCCGATCCAATTTGCAGCCATTTCTGTTCGGATCCAAATCGAATCGACGGAGGCCGATCTTGAACCCCAAAGCTTTCAAACCTTATTACCAATAACCATCCATTACCCAATGAGCATATTTTAAGCATTGGTATTGCTTGTTGTGCATGAAAATATAAAACTAAGATTTGTTGGAAGATTGATTATCAGGATGGTTTACATATCTATAGGTAGCAGAAATATTGTCTCACTATCCATCCAACTACAAGCAATCTGCAGTCATCCCCCTTCTGGATCTTGCGCAGCAACAACATGGTGGGTGGCTACCAGTTTCAGCAATGAATGCGGTATGTTAGTATGGACAATTATTTCAAGTTGGTATTCATTTGTATCATAAATTCATAATAAATAAGTTTGCATTTGTATTCTAAGTCCATGTTCTGATTTTTTTTTTTTTGGGTGGATACTTGATACCCCATAAAAAAAGGGGGAAAAAAGTGGGGATGCCTGATAAACTTTGCATAAGTTATCTCGCCTCTTAATCCTGAATCCAGAAGGAGTGTGCTTCTTTGCATGAAGAAACTATAAATAGATTGCCAATTGGTCCTTGATGGTACAAGCATTCGTTTTTGTTGATGAATGTTTTGAGTTTAATTCCATTGCTTACCATGTACAGTGCAGCCAAGTCTAGCCCCATTAAGTTTTTATTGCTGCAATGCTTAGAGTTTCGAGAAAGCCACTAGTGTAGTAGGCAAGAAAAGTCAAGTACATGATAACCGAAAAGACTATGGTATTTTTACTATGTTGGAAGGATGAAGGTCCTGTAGAGAATGATAAATGAGTACTAGGAGGCAGTGGGTTGGGCAGCCTGGGAGAGGTGGATGGTCTGCCCCAGCCTTGGGACTGAGAAGGCAGGCCCAGCCCTGAGCCCAACAGGACCCTGGGGATGAACTTTTGCTCAGCTTGAGCGCAACAGCGAAGAATTTTTCAAACCTGCAGTCGAGCTTTCCTGAGTTTCTTAGGTCTATAGCTTTTCTCATTAAAAAAAAAGGGGGGGGGTTAAATGGTTAATGTAGCCTTGAAAACACCACAGGATACGCATTTATATTAACTTACCATGACTGACCTTTACCATTCTACCGTTCATTTAGTTATCCACACAAAAAAAAAAAAAAAAAAAAAAAAACCCATTCACTTCATAATCTAATGTTAATAATCCAAAACTCTCGTATCTATGTTCCATCTGCATCTTACATTGTCTTTGAAGCTTGTGCATTCCACTGAATCTCTTTTTCTTGGGAACTGAGAACTGCTAATTCTATGGCCGATGAATCCCCCTATAAGAAATTCTTTTGTATATGGGTCCTTAACCTGGTGGTCCACATCCCTTTAACATTGCCCTCACCTTCCCTTGGCTTAGGCCTGCCTCTTCTTGTTTTTTTATCTAACCAACCCTACCCCCCCCCCCCCCAAAAAAAAAAAAAACCCACAGTAAAAGTTCATCTTTTGGGCACCTTTTTATTCCCTCCTAATTAATGAATAGTTCTACTTATTTCTTGCAATGGCCCTGTTTTCCCCCATTTATTTGATGGATGATGTGTCCAAGTTGACGGTTGACCTACCATGACTTAAAGTCCCATCCTCACACTTGCAATTTCCCCCCCTTGAAATCAGCCTGAGACTGAACATTACTTATGTTAATTTGAGCTATTATGGGTGGGTCCAGGTGGCAAAGGTTATAGAAGTTGCTCCAATTCGTGTATATGAAGTTGCAACATTTTATTCAATGTTCAATCGGACAAAGGTGAGTAGTACTTGTATCAGTTTTCTTTTACTTTATTTGCTTTTTTTACCCTTCTTGAGATTTTGGATTCTCTGTCTTGTACAAATTGGATATATAAGTGAAGGCTTCAATCCATGAAACTGGATATTAATACTGTGCAAATTTTGTAATGGGCTTTTAGGTTGGGAAATATCACCTTTTGGTCTGTGGCACCACACCTTGTATGATACGTGGTTCTCGTGAAATAGAAGAGGCTTTATTAAATCACCTCGGAGTGAAGCGCAATGGTGAGTTTGACGAGACATGTTTTGTTTCTCTTGTGTTCTCATATTGCTCTACTAGTATTTTGAATTCCTAAGATCGGGACCTGTAGAACTGGAACCTAGAGTTGCAGTTGAAGTTTGACATTCTCACTGGCTAATGTCTGTTATTTTGGTTTTGTGCAGAGGTAACGAAGGATGGCATGTTTTCTGTTGGGGAAATGGAATGCATGGTGAGAATCTCCTCTTTAACTATTTGGAAACCCCATTTTTGGTTTTCAATTTCCAGCGTTTGACACAAACTATCAGTTGCTCTCTTTTAAAGGATTACTAGATGGTAGTAAAGAGAAAACAAGTTACATGTTTAACCAGTAGACCTGATTAACCTGTTCCACAAAAAAATAAAAAACATCTATCTTGTAATGATCAATTATAGTTGGATTAATCTGGCAGTTTTTTGCAGGGTTGTTGTGTAAATGCTCCCATGATTACGGTGGCTGACTACACCAAGGGCTCAGAAGGATACACATACAATTACTATGTGTGTACATATTTTGTCCCCTTTGTCTCCGTTGAATGAACTGGGAATTATAACTGCTTTTTCTTTTGTTGATTCAGGAGGATGTTACTCCAAAGCGAGTGGTTGAGATTGTTGAGATGTTGAGAAGGGGGGAAAAACCACCGGTATGGCTATTGAGCATGGGTTTTTTTAGGTGAAAGCTATTGAGCATGGGTCATTGATTTCGTTATCCTACTACATGATTAGGTGGGATCTAGATATTGCTTTAATATCTGTTCTATATTGTAGGTTGGCACGCAAAACCCAAAGCGTATAATGGGTGGACCTGAAGGAGGTAACACGACTTTGCTTAGTGAGCCAAAGCCTCCCCCATGTCGGGACCTTGATGCATGCTAAATTTAAAAGATAAAATGTTGTTCCCAATAATGCAAAAATTGGATATTTGATTGGTCTCCCTTCATCAGAACATTGTTACTGTTATTTGCTCAACCATTTGAGTATCTGCATGCATGGTTTTTGGTTAGCAATTAATATATCCAAGTTTCCTTTAAAATTCCTAAAGTTCATTCATCGACATTACTGTTGAATGACCCACCATGAATCCCTGAATTGTTCATGAGAGATCAGACTTGCTGCAGTAAGGAAATGTTGTTCCATATTATTGTTGAAATCCTTGGGTGATAAGGATGTTTGGTTCTCTCTCTCTGTTATTATTATATATTTTTTTTAAATGAGAAGGATGCCTTGGTTCCATTCTGGCGACAGGAGTTTGTGGAGTCTTGCCTTGGTTCCATTCTGTTAGTGGTAAGAGCAGGATTGCAGTTGGCGTTTAAGTAAATCCCAGTCATATTGTTGTGTCCCAGTTTAATAGCAGCACTCCATTAGCCTTTGTCCCATCAAATTGTTGTATGTTTAAGTGTTTAACCATGTTTATGTGTGCACCATTGCGCCTCCTGCGGTGCAGCAGTGTCTTTTTCACCACTAACTGTACTAGCAAGACTCGTTTAATGCAAGGCATTGCAGGATAGTGGCATAACATTGATTAGCAGGATGGGCAGATTTTAATTTTTTTTTTGCAGAAGTATACCCCAAGTCCCTTATTCACATGTCAAGTTTCAATTTACAAAAAGTTGGCCACATAATAAACTAAAGTATCGAAAAATGAAGGTCCATGGAGGACCAAGAAATGCATGGATGTATATAGAAAGGTAAATAATTGAATTTCGGGTTGGGAATTTTACATACGAGAGATACGACCAATCCAGATCATTTCCTATATATCCGAAGGTAGAACGGCTGAATCACTCTTCCACATAACAAAATTAAGTGTTCGTCCATCTATTTTTGTAGACATGCCTGTGGAGAGAATTTTTTTCCAGTGAATTAAAAGGAAACTTTTCAATAAGATTTGGTTGGAAAAAAAAAATGAAAGAAGTTAATTATTTTCCTTCACTTTCACTTACCACACTTAACCAAACAAGCCCTAGTTATGGTACATTAGGGTAGTACAAAATGTTACGAAACTTCACTGCACCAAAAATATATCAAGGTGGATATAACCGAAGAGTGAGCATGTATGGTAGCTTACCACATGTCGTATGGAGTGTTTACCGTAAACCTTCTCGATCCAATTTCACCAATGTTTAGGAGATAATCGAGATAGAACACATCAAATTTCCGATCTAATGTCTATCATTTCCCCGTTTATTGCCATACCCTTCAATGTATGTCATGCACCTCCTCATTAAATCTTTCCACCTTATGTCAAATTCCTGGATTTTTCAATTATCTATTTTGCCACAGCCAACTCCGTTTGAGCTAAATTTAATATATGAACAGGAGACCTTATAAAGGGGAGCAGAAATGATCACCCTACCCCTGCCCGAACACACTGCCCGGGTGGGATCCACTCCCCTCTATTAGAGGAACTTGGGAAATAGAGAGGGCAGGAAATGGAACAGATAAAAATACCCTTACAGTCTACTTAGTCTCCCTTTGATTATGGGGACCACCAGACCAGAAAACTTTAAATGTATATGCACAAACACATCCAACTCAGCCCCCAAACCAAACAAATTATGAAACACAATCAATTTCTATCAAGACTAAAACCTTCCAACATAACTTTTCAAAGTGACTAACAATTATCCATTTTCAGATTCCTTTCTCTGAATACATTATATGTGGGATCCATCCCTTTTAGAAGGTCCTACACACCCACCATATAGGGGGCAAGGAGGAAAAAGGAGGTAGAAAACAGGAAAAAAATAATAATAAATTGGTCCCCACTGCAAAAGTGTTTTTGTCCATCCCACCACTACTTCCCACTGATAAACTAATAAAGAAAGAAACAGAAAACCATAGCCACGACAGCCTTGACAATCTCACTTGGCTTGAATCCAGCATGACATGCGGAGAAACTGCAACTTTTTCCCCCTCTCTTCTAGCTTGACATCAGAGCTTGTTTGACGAAATAGGGAGAAAGGCAAAAGTGATATTATGGTTTCTGACTTTGATTGCAATGTGGCTAGCGAAATTCGTCGGTAGTAACCATCCCCAGTAGAAATTATAAATTGGTGGGTTTGGAATAAGAGCATTAAGGGGAGATTGGCCCTGGGAGAATGTAGGGAGTCATCGATGGGCACGTGCAATTGTGTTGCCTTGCTGTTAAATCTATGAAGGGGCGTTGGACTCCGCCTTCACTAGTGTCGAGTTGTCCGGTTGATGCGTGTGGTAGATGGCTGAGGCAAGCGATAGTGGCATGATGCAGAGTGCCTTGGATTGCAGGAACTGCATTGCTGCCCCAACATCTTCTTCCATAAGCTTAGCTACTTGCCGTTCTGTGCCATCGTTTGACCACTTCTCCCATGTTCGCTGGTTGTTTCCACTTTCACTGCCTTCCTCCTTCAATCAAAATAGACAAGATTCATGTTACCATGACAACAGAAAAAAAAAAAAATTTTTGTCAGAACTTGTACAAAAGACAGTTACAGAAGTGGTCAAGGTAAGCTTTTTTTTTTGGGTACAAGGAAGTCAAGGTAAACTTAATTACTGCAATAAACGTTTAGATACCCAAATATGGAACAAAGGGAAACAATTTACTCATCCCACCCAGATGTTTCGAATGGTAATTTAAAGCAAAACATGGTAATAGAACTGTATACTTGCAAAGTTACATAAATCCACCTGTTATTTAATTTTTGCTTTTTCTGATAAGGGGGTTATGGTATAACACGAGCATATTACATTGACTGATCGACAAATGTGCATATGCATAAGCTACAAATACAAAATTAAGGAACCCTACTCATTCTATTACCTCAACTGAGTTTAGTGGGATGTCAGCTACAAGCTGTGCCACTGCACCAGTTCCCCCAAGTCTGCTCATGCTCAGAACCTGTAAATACAATTGGAGGGGAGAAAACATATGCACCAATTATTACAAGATGGAAAGATCTATATTCTGAGGAAGGATGCAAAAGCTAGTAATTTTCATCAATCATCACCATGTTTCTGATTCAAAGATGAATAGCTCATATTTCAGAACAGGTACCAGGTTGAGATTGAAACAGCTGAGACTTGCAGGTAATTGACCGTTTTAATCATTTCATTTATAAATTTCCTAAAAGGTCTTAAAGGCGACCAAAAGTTGCATGTCATGAAAGGGTACTACTTCACAGATAGAAAGAAGATAATGCGTCCAGGGGTCACAATAAAGTCTTACCAGAGATTGCAGAACAATAAATAAAGGGTGTACGATTTAGATAAATCCAAAGGGAGCTGAAGTTGACAATGGCTGAACAAAATAGGATCTGTATTATCAGTAGGAAAAGCACTTGCCTGATGCAGTTGCATTATACTGATTGGATCAATATGATCGCATTATTTGCATATAGAGGCCTAAGTGCAAGCCCTAGAGGCCCACAAGTTGTTGGCGTCAGTCCAATGGGCTGAAATTGAGTTTTGGGTAGTTATATTATAGGTTGGGTTTTCATTTTTATGGATTGCATTACAATGGACCTAATCATAAGCCCATATTTGGGGGGTTTAAGTTGGTGTAGAGTTTCAATAGTAGTTAGAAGAGTTTGTTTTTCTTATTCAGTGTGAAACTTCCCTTGAAGCTCACCTGCAAAAGTAGAACTAGTATACCTTTACTTGAAGCCGGAGAAACTTCACATAATCCACGATCTCATCAAGCATGGCTGCTCTGTCTGTCTGCATAACCGAATCAGTTTGTTAATGGATTGGAGATAGACAGATAGTGATTTTAATCATAATTAAAAGTATGATTTCCTCTTAATAGCTTGCTACAGACTTGGGACCTGCAAATCATATTTCTCTTGATGTCTGAAAATATTACCTCATAAGATATGGCATTTTCTTAATCTTCTTACTTATATTCTACATTTGAATATACAAGGATGGGACTTGAGCCATTCTGAACCATGCAATACATGTTGATGAAGCCTGTTTAAGGCATAATTGCTGCAATTAAACACCAATTTCTCATGAAAATAGTGGAATCTCAGAACACAGATGTTCTCTGTTGGCCTTTTAGCTGTAGGCCCACCAAAGAACTACACCAGCCATAGTTGTCACAGAGCCTATGCGACACCTCATTAAACAAGACAGTTCTAAAGAAAGCGGGAGGTAAGGGCTTTTATATGTAATATAAAAGACTAATTTTATTAGGTAGTAAATAGGGAAAGGGGGTTATGTGTAAAGTAAAAAATCTGTTTGCACTTGGTTCAATATTAAAAGTGACTTATTTATAAATAAGATATTTTATGTGGAAAATGTAAGCCCGGTGTGGTTAGGCGTCTAGGGCTTCGGATGTGGGAGGACAAGTTGCAGCTACTACGTCTTTTTCCTCTTGATGCTGTATGAAGGAGAAATGAAGTCCTAGGGTATTAGAGGACACCTAAGCAGGTATGCCCCCTTACTCTACCTCCTCGTGCTCCTTTTTCCTCCTCTATAGCAGCAGCAGTAGTGCCTGCAATCTTCTTTGCCGTCTGCTGCTACTGCTTCTGTTTCTTCCTACTCCTCCTCCTTTTTCTTCTGTGGCAATGAGGCTGCTGCAGCTTCAATCTTCTTTGGAATAAGCAGCTGCTCCTTAATCTGCTCTTCGTTTACCTATTTTCCCTCCATTTTAACCCTTTTCCCCTGGCTTTTCCCATTTTTGGGCCCAGTTTCCTGAATTTAACTTTCTTTTTAGTTAGGTTCCCTAGACAGAAAAGCAACTGTTTGCCTTGCCCCTCACAACACCAGCAGTTACTTTTCAAACCAAATCAGAGGAGTTGAACCATCTAATCCTAATTCACAGATTATTACTAAGCAAAAAAGTTCTTCTATTGTTTCTTCCTACTGTTTCTTCTGTGGCAACAAGACTGCTGCAGCTTCAATCTTCTTCGGCAGAAGCAGCTGCTTTGCCTAGACAGAAAAGTGACTGTTTGCCTTTGCCCCTCACACACTGCCTTGGCGCCAAGGTGACACCTTGACAACTATGATACCAGCAGTGACTTTTCAAACCAAATCAGAGAAGTTGAAACATCTAATCCTAATTCACAGATCAATACTAAGCAAAAGAGGAAAAGAAAAACATCAACAACTACCACTACCACCACCACCAACCAATCTCATTGAATGGGATGCCAAAAGTTTTCTGATTCACAAATACATTTATTCCACAGCTATGCTACCAAGACTAATTTAAGCTGGAAAATAAAAAAGAAAGGGCATACCCAGTGCACGAGGCTCCCGCCACTGCAGGGTCTGTGTACATTATGACCCTCCCCAGACCCCGCAGTGGTGGGAGCCTCGTGCACTGGGAACGCCCTTTTATTCCATCATTCATCTCTCCTCAAACAGACTGCAGTTGCCCTTTTAAAGAAAATAAATGTCTACATACTTGCTGTGGGTTGGTTATAACTGCCCACCACGCTACCGCTAAAAAGGAAAACTGAAATACATGCAACAAAAAAAAAAGAAACTGCTCCTGTAAAATAAACTGAAATAAAACTAACTACACTGCAATCACTGATAAAAAAAACCTAACTACACTGCAATAACTAAAATAAAAACTAAATGCAGGGCTGGTAGGGCTTGGGCCTGAGATGGTATCTCTAGGAGTATCTAATTGGGCCTGAGTTAGGGCTAGTAGGAGCAGCCCCCAAATGTCCTGCATCAGAAAACCTTGGGAAAACTGTGATATTTATGCTTTTTTCGCCAAATCACTCCCGTACAAGCGTTATATAAGTTGTTGGGCAGTAGAGAAACAGGTTATAATTTTAAGTCTATTCATTCCTAATGCATATTTTAAGTTGTTTTAATTGAATTATGTGTGTTCTATTACCAAATTTTGTGTGGAATAGGCCATATTAGAGAATGTATATAGCAATGTACAGCATACACTACCAAACTAGGGTCCGAAGTCAAACTACCATTTTGGTTTTTTCCTTCTTTTTTTTTTTAAATTGAAGGATTCCACTATGTTTGGAGGGCCTAAAATAGGGTTGCCTAGAAATTTTGGTACCTAATTTGGCCACTTGGGCCTCGAAACCCTCCACAGAAACTTGCGACCAAAATCTTCCAGGTTTCGATTGAAATTTCGGTGTTTCACGAAATATTTCGGTTTCGAGCCTTGTCAAAACTAGGCTCGAAACTGAAACCTCGAACTATTTTGTCATCTACGATGACCACATGAAAATTCCTCGAGTCCTTTTAAGGAACAGATTTGCTTGTAAACTCCACCCCCATCCCCCATAAAAGGAGGGGGTGGTGGTCGCTTCCTCATTAACAAAATCACAGCTACAACCGGACTAAAATAAACAATTTGTTGCACACATATCTGGTTTCACAAGTCGGCTTGGCAAGTATGATACGAATTCAGAGCCGCTCGGCAATTATGATATGGATTCAAAGCCGCATGTATGTCACCGAAACCTCCAATGAGTGGAAGATAAGTACAGATGGAGTTTGGATAATCTTTTGGAGTCCAACTAAATTCAACTATTACAGTAGAGTTGAGATACGTGATGCCAAGACAAGGAATTATTATTGATTATATACTGTCTACCAGTTACTTTGGAAAGAAAGGATTCATGTCTTAAGCTTTTGTTCGAGCAGTGGATGCCGAAGACTGACTAACCTCTGTTTGAAACCTTGGAACTTTCATCTATACAAGAGATGGTCTTGTGACACCCATATTAGCAATGTGTGAAACACATCAGACGTTAAAAAGGCTACTAGGGGGCTCAAAATTAGACATACAGAACAAAACATATATCATGAAAATCCGGGCATTGCACATTTGGTCCCTTCATTACATGCTATCGTACTTCATATCTTCATCTTTCCACTTTCAGCAATTGGATCATTTAAAAATCTAGAAATGTCCACAAACGTAGTTCATTAGTTCTAGGGAATCAGGATGTCTTATATATAGGTAAACTTTGGTGCAGAATAGAAAATCATTCAGTACTTTCTCTTGAGCAAGATTTTTCCTAACCTTCTTCAAACTACCAATTTTTAACATACATAACAAAGAGTAAAGCACAAAGCAATTTATTGTAAGAAAAAGAATAAACCAACTGTTCACAAAGGAAGCAATAAAAAAGAGGAGATAATGACCTTGTTGGAGCTAGGTACAAGTTCCTGCAAAGCCTTCATTCTTTCTGCTATCCTCTCCCTACGCAACTGCATCCAAAGGAGAATGAAGAAGTGTTTTGCATTACAATAAAAACAAAAATCATTGAAAGAGAAAAGAGAGAGAGAGATGGATTTTTTTTTTTTTTATGAGAGACCTTGTTCATGGATTAATCAACTAAAAACCACATCATTTCTAGATACAATATTATTTTATGATCATGGTCATGCTGAAACTGGTTTTTTATAGAGCTACTCCTCAACAGTAGTCCTTACAATAAGAAATGAACCACAAAAAACATGAAAAGTGTGTTCCTTAATTATCAACTAGTAAACAAAATCTACTAGATAACCATGAGGCAACAGACAAAAGGTCCAACTCCAGCTTACCCACCACAAAATGAGGTAAATTGGTTCATGTTGTAGACCCTTACATAACTAGAAACCTAACCTTATTATTATTATTATTATTATTTATTTTTTTTTTTTTGGGGGGGGGGATGCAAAGCTAGTAGCTTCAACAAATTATAACAATTGGATAGGAAAAACATAAAATGCCAGTTTCGTGATATTTATAAATTCTGTAGGTTGCTCTCACAATACTTTTTTTCACGAGCAGTGGAATTGGTTGACCTGCTGGCTGGACACAGATCTTTGCTCGTGCCTTTCTATGGTAGACAATAATCAAACCTTCTCAACTTAAATTCGTATGCTAACACTTTAAAAACTAAGCACCAGTTTTAGTATCCTCAATCAGATGGATGCTATAAATACGGATTACATAATCAAGCATAGGATTCAAGCTTACTCGCTCGGCAATACTGTGGGGATCAGTGGCTTGCCCTCGTCTGGCCCGCACTCTAGGACGGATGCCCGGTGCATGTGAATGAGGCGCAGCGGGAACCGCAGGCTGTGTAGATTGACTGTGGAAAGGCTGCATTGAACAAGGAAAAAAAAATTAAAGGAGTTTCATCACCTCGATTTACAACAGAATAGAAGCTAAACGTGTCAATACTCAAGCTACCAGAACACCTATGCTCTCATGAATCACAGTAAACAACTATTTTCCCAATAGACCAGACAAATTTACAGTCTTTGCTCCACATCAGAGGTACCCCTTCACTAGGCCATTACCAAATACAAAATTATAAATTGACAATTACATGAATAAAACAACCCAACTAAGCTTCCCCTTTACATCTAACTGATCAAGTGCAAATGGGTTCACCAAACAATCATTCTAAACCGTTAGGTTTGGTTACATCTCCCGCTAAAGCAACTCCCAGCACCCCTAGGGGACCCTCGAGGTGTATGAGTTCACAGCATGGGGGGCCATAGTAACCTGACGAGAAAGTAAACCGTACCCTTCTAGTAGCAGGTCTACAAAGTCACAATCACTATCAGGTTAGTGGGAAATTTTCAATTTTTGCCTATCAACGCGTTTCAGGACATTTTCCACGGGAGTTACCGACGGGAGGTTAGAACGGTCATGAAGCATGATTAATTTCCCGATTAATCGCCGATTGAGAAGGAAATGGAAATTTGAGATTTATTATGAAATATGAATGAAGCACCTGATGGACCTGAGGTGCAGCAGGCCAGAACGAGTGCGTCTGTACATGTCCAAACCCCGGGAACATACTCGTCGTCAACTGCACAGAGTCTCTGTCCTGCACAAACAACTAACCAAAACCTATTAAATACCCAATAACCCCCTCCGCTTACATTAAATTCACAAACATGCCCCTCCATCCTTCACGCAATAGTATCGTCACTGTTCTCTGGGAATACCGCATGAATAAACAAACAACTGGAAAAGATAAATTCTGAAATTCCTCCACTTTCCTACACAGTTTCCGACAACGACGCCGGAAACGGTAAATGCAATCTACCCTCTCCACATGCATGAAAATTCCCTGCAACTACGATCAAAGTTTGAGAGGACTTACGTTCTTTCCCGTAGGAAGCTTTGCATCAACACCTTCTCGGAACAATTTACCGCTTCCGGAAGCTTCCTCCGGTTTCATAAAACCAGTTTTCCCCTGTTCCAAGCTTAATCCCAAGGGAAAGACTGGCGTTGTCCCCTGATACCCACCACCACTAGGCACATGACGAGACGCTCCGCCGGAGCTCAGCTGCAGAACCATCGATGATGCCCCTGCTGCCGTTCCCGCCAAAGCAGACTCGTTGCCCGTGTAAGTTGGAATCCCTAAGATTTGATCAAAGAAATCGTCGCCTAAGCCTTCCGATGGGTTGTTCGTCATGCCGGAGATGTTCTATGGTGATGATGAAGTGTAGAAGCAGATAGAAAAAGATTGGATTCTTCGGCAAGGGTATGTATTTGTAAAGAACATCTACAGTCTCTCTATATATATAGAGATTTAGAGAGAGAGACTGTGCTAGTGCGGAGTGTGGACAGTGGAGGAAGGGTTTGAGAAACCCAAAAGCGAGGTTGTCTGCGGAAGGGGTTACAGCTACATCGCCCGATAAACCGGAGAGCTTTGATGGTTTCGAGGGATTGCTCTATATAATTCTCATCTTATATCATAAAATATTGTTTATTTTAAGCTTTTAACTGATCAAAACCCGAAAGAGGAAATTCAAAGACAGACAGAGTAAGGGAGACGAAGAGGCAGAGGGAGAGGGAGAGGCCGAGAGAGAGAGAGAACAAAAACGTTTGCTCACGATTGCTCGGTCGCCTTCGAAAGTCTTTCTCCTTCGCTCGCTTTGTTCTGAAGTCGTTTCTCGCACTTTTTAAGAGAGCAAAGGGAGACTGGGAGAGACGATAGAGTCTAGAGAGAGAGAGTCTAAAAGCGAATGTATTTTTTGGGATATATTTAATACATTTTATTAAGGAAAAGGTGATACCCGTGGGCCTTGGGAAATTTACGAATCTTGCCATTACTTCCTTCTTCGTTCTTCGGCAACCGATGCTTTCCCTCTTTTTTCGGTGGAAATTATAAGATGTGGATGATAAGCATGAAATCTGACGGTTGAAAGTGGGGTAATCAATGTCACGGAACTCGTTTCTACGGGCAAATGATATTTGGCAAAGACGTGTAGCTCCCACCAAAGGTGTTAATCGATTTGATTCGGTTCGGTTTGGTTTTATTTTTTATTTTGTTCGATTTATTTTTTTATTTGTATGAGACTTAGACTGTGTTTGGAAGCTTAGAAAAGAAAAAAAAACCGTACAGATTCTTGTACAGTTTTTTCTTCTCCCTCGATCAAGTATTTTACTTCTATCACTCTTTCTCCTGCTCCCTCTGATTTCAACAAGTATTTTACTTCTATGACTCTCTCTCTCTCTCTCGTTCACTTGATTTCTCTCTCTGCTTTAATGGTTATGTAAAAGTAGAGTGGAACTCGTCTCCCAAACGAGATCTTACCTAAAACCACCTTGAATAAAGCATCCAAAGTTCTCTGATCATGGGAAGGGCGGTGAGAATTTGGGCAAAAGTGGAGAGAAGTGTCATAAGAAGATGTTTCGAGAGATAATATCCACGACATCACAAAGCTTGTGATTCTTCGCCTTGAGAAGAAGGGATGGGATGAAATTTTGCTAATACACTAGTAGCAGGAATGTAAGGTTGGCCGCCAAGAAAATAGAATCTTAAGAAGTATTTTAGAAAATACTAAAACCTAAGAGGGTATTTATGAATCCAAAGGGAAAGTGAATTGTTCTATTTCCTTGGCTGCTAAGCCTTGTAGCAGGAACATCCCTACTATGGGCGTAACAGCAAATTTTTTTTCGAGAGAGACGTGTTTAAGAAATCAAAAAACAGAACCGAAAAGATATAAAAGAGCAAAAAATCTGGAATGAAGGGTGGGTGTTCCATTCCATCTATAGTCCTCATATTGGCGTATTTTCGTCTTTTACATTTTAGAATGACAAAGAATTTCTCAACCCCTCATGAACGATAGATCTTAGAGTCTTCTTGAACCAAATGATTTGAATGATTCATTTGCGGGGAGGCTCAGTTGGTAGCTTTCGGGATGGAAGGTTAGGCTGGGCGGGATTTAGAAGAAAGAAGCAAGAACTAAGTAGGCAAAAGGAAATATAAAAAATGACAAAAAAAAAAAATCTTTTCTACCAAACAGTAGTACATCATTATTGTCTTTTTTTTTCTATCCATTTCTATCTAACCAAACACAACCTTAAGAATTTGTCGTGCTGGCTTTAAAGAGCTTGCATGAAAGAGATTCAAGAGTGCAGAAGTGCGAAGGAGAAGTGAGGAGAGCTACTAGTCAAAGGCGGAGGTGAAAAGAGTTGAAATGGAAACTGAAATCTTAGATCTCGTATTTTAGCCTTTTGGGGTTTGGTTTATATTTGATTCAGGTCAGATGGTTGTGTTAAGAGATCTCCAAGGTTGTAAATTTGAGAGAGAGAGAGAGAGAGAGGTGTTGTCACTTCATGGCATTAGAGGTTGGTCCAATGAGATATTGGGATCCAAATCACAACTCACATCAAGGGAAAAGTAAATGTGAAATTTCATGAAAATTCTATTTTATGTAACCTAAATAGACCTTTTATAGCAATGACGAAAAGATAGGGACTCAAAGGACAACCATGTTTGATAATTAATACCTCTAATATATTCAATGCAATAAAAAATTCTTTCTTCAAACTTAACTGAGTAGATATAAGAAGAGACAAGATAACCGGTCATTTCATACCAATTAGGATTAAACCCTAAATTCAAATAGCCCACATAAATAATACAATTCTAGACGATCATATGCTTTAGACAAGTCTAGTTT
Organism: Telopea speciosissima; assembly: GCF_018873765.1. Taxonomy (NCBI): domain Eukaryota; kingdom Viridiplantae; phylum Streptophyta; class Magnoliopsida; order Proteales; family Proteaceae; genus Telopea; species Telopea speciosissima. The sequence goes on from NC_057925.1 coordinate 54,005,282, forward strand.
TAATTCTAGCCAACCTCTTTTACCTTTATTCTATTTTAGAAATGGAAAATCTCATGAGCTATTATCACATTATCAACAATTTGTCTACCTTTTTTTATCAAAAAAAAACAATTTATCTACCTTTTATAAAGACAGCCTAAAATGGTGAAGTAAATTATTCAAAACTAATTTTAATCTATTAGCAAGCAATTTAGAGATAATTTTATAAGAAATTGTCTATAAACTAATTAATAGATCTAAAACCCTCAACACAAATTGCCTTTTCTTTTTTGTCTTTTTTTTTTGGGGGAATCATAAATAATAAAGTATGATTTGTACCAAATGGTAAGATGTTTGATGAGAAGGGATCATACACAAATTTGATAACATCCAACTAAACACATGCATAATTCAATTAATTAAGCCTCATTTAAGAGCATTCCAATTAAAACAACTTTGTCCGCCATGTTGCGAGAAAGGTGTCAGATTCACTCATGTTCATTGTGACCAAAAATTCTAGTCCACTCCACAAATGAGAACCCCTTTTACAGATGGAGAATGACAAAGAAAGTGAATGCAAAATAATTAAATCCAATATTATCTAATCATTTGTTAAATGCATACTAAGCAAAGTCATCTATATGTTACTTTAATGCTAAAAAATAGTTGTTTTTCTAATCAAACTAGTGTAATACATGCCAAAGAAGTAAGGGTGTCAAATTAGAAATGGAACCTACAATTGGAATCGAAACCGAAACCGGTTCGAATAAGCTAAACTGAATTGAACTGAATAAAATTCGGTTAGATTCGAGTATTGGATTTTAGAACCAATTTGGTTCTCGATTCAGTTCCGGATCAAGCATAAGAACCGAATTCCATTACAAAAACCGAACCGAATTTGGATAGTAGTATATTATAGTATGTTATTTTATTATAATACTAATATATTATAGTATATTAATACATTACAATACTAATATGTTATATAGTATATATTACTAATTTTAATATTAGATTTTATAATACTATTATATTATACTACAATATTATAGTATGTATATTATAGTATATGGACTGAGTAGAGGAATTGAAACCGAACCATGTAAGAACCTAATCAAACCAAATTTCGAAGCCGAATAAGAACCGAAATCAAGCATGTTTGGTTTGAGTATCGAATTTTAGAACTGATTCAATTCTCGGTTCAGTGCCGAATCACAACAACACTCTCTGGAACCAAACTGAATAACTGAAACTGAATCGATTGACTCCCTTACAAAGAACACAAGAGGGAAAGACTTATATGGTTGACCACATGGTTGAGATAAGCCCTTTGACATGTGGCTTACTAAGGTCATTTACCCAACAATACAACAATATCAACAACTCAACCTTATCCCAACTAAATGGGGTCGGCTACATGGGTCCTTAACAAAGACGAAACAATAAAAATAAAAGTAACAGACAAGGGTACAATAACAATGGCAACAACTCAGCAAAATCCTACTTGAATGGGGTCGGCTACATGAATCATTACCCTCCAATCAGCTCTATTAATTGAAGTCGATCATGCTTGAGACTAGGTCTAAACTATGCATGTCTTTTCTCCGTACTTCTCCTAGGGCCATTTTAGGTCATTTACCCAACAATAGAATAACCAGTTAAATAAGCAACGTGCAAGGCTAATCATTTCATATTGAATGTTTCCCATTGTGCCTTAATTAATGACCGTCTCTTTCCATTATATAATTTAGGGAAGGGATACTATGGTTTGTGGACCACAAATTAACAAGTAGGGGTGGGTGGAAGGCATTCCGGACACTTCTTCCAATAATGGATTGTTTTTGGCCATCTATTGCTTCCAACGGTTGAACAAAAAACTTTCTCCTATAATTTTTATGGGAGAAAGTTCTCTGTTCGGGAGTGTGGCCTACGCCAGCACTCCTATGAGTCTATTTCTCTCCTCTCCATATTAAAAGACACCTCTGCCCCCTTGTTTTGAGAAAGAGAGAGAGAGACACACAAGGGAGTGTTAGAAAACAACTTCCCAACTTTTATATGTAAAGTTTGTAACTATTCCAATGAGAACATATTGATACCCCTCCATTGTTACTTGCGGTTTTTCGATGGTTTTGGTTTTATTCATATGTTATGGAATTACATTTGACTGTTAATTTTTCTTTTTAAGAAACAATATGTACATTTAAAAAAATGTACCCAATGCACAAGACTCCCACCATTGCGGGGTTTGGTAAGGGCATAATATATGCAACCTTAACCCACTTTGCAAAGGGGCTGTTTTGACTCAAACCTGGGACCATTGGTCACAATGGAGCAACCTCAGCATTGCACCAAGATCCGTATCAATATGTACATTATTCTATAAATTAATTCTATAATTATTAGATATTTTTATGTAAGTTTACATATGTCATTAATATGATTTAAATACATTGTTCATATCCATAATTCTATAGTTGTTTGACAACAATATCTTAATTTACTTAGCTCATTTATATGTTTTAAAAGCATTTAGTCATCATCTATAAAATGATGTACTATCCCTACTTTTTTTTCATAATGTTAGAACAGTTTAATCTTATCGGGAGAAATTAAAATATAATTATAATATCTTTTATTGTTATGTTAAAAGTATATTTATTTTAAATGTATTTAAACAATTAAATGTCAAATGTGTTCATGTGTGGGTCAAGTGGACCCAAATATTTTAATAAAAGGTAGGTATGTCCCACCTTGATCCCTGCTTATGTGGCAAGTTTGAGATCATTCTGATTTTGTCAAGTGTTTGATAGAAAAAAGAAAAACAAAAAAGAACTCTGTCTAGGAGTGTGCACGCTATGCCCAAACACAAAGATGGCAACATTACCATTCCACCCCCATGAATGACAAAAATGCCACCCTATAGAAGCTTTTGTGCTCTCTCCCATTGGCCCGCACATTGATATAGAAGCCACGCTCCCAGACAGAAAACGCTTTCCCTGTACTAAATCTAAATTCTTCAAATCAATATTTTTTGAGCTTATTTACCCTGATTTTCTAGCTGTAAGCCTGTAACATCTACCACTTAATCTCTTACTTCCACTTAATAATTGCCCCTCACTCCTCCCTTCCAGGTTTCTTAACCACTCATCTCTCTACTATTAATTTTCTCACCCATAATTTTTCATTTTTATATTTTTCTTATAACCACCCCCCACCGGCCCACCCCCACTAATCCACTCTGCTCCAGGTTAATGATTATCTAAATCTGCTTCTAGCTCACATCTCCAACCACTTACTTCTCTATTCAATTTTCCCATCACTAACTAATGCGTTTCCTTTTTCTTTGTTATTAAATTTGGTTCTGATGGAGACTCAGTTGCTTTCCAAACTTCCTTGTGCGAATTTAGATAAAAACGTTAAACAATGAACCAGATTAAAATGGTATAAGCCTCCTCTATCCCCCAATAGTTTGTTCCCCACCGATCTTTCAATGCAAAATGTTCTTGATTCTTTGTTCAGTATTTGGTTTTTCGTTTTTCCCTCTCTTTTCCCCCTCTTACACAATGCTCTTGTTCTTGAGGTTCAGTTTCATTGTTCAATTCACTTTTCTCAAATGCTATGTTTGCTTACTCAATTAATTCTTTTTTACATACACAACTCAAACACAGAAGAATAGATTAATAGAATTAGTGTCTCTATCATTTGGGGTGATCAATCAGAAAAAGGAACGCTGCCTGGTTGTGTGGATCTTGCACCTAGGCACTGGATCGTGCAAAATTACTGCCCATCCATATTGATGCTCTGTGTACTTTCTCATTAGCCCCCACACCACACGACCATGCAGTGATCTCTTGCCCATAATTTTGTATCATAATTGGCTACTTGCCAAGAACAACATATTCCCCCCCCCTCTCAAATCACCTGTTTCACTTGGACCTTGAAGTTCAGATAGACATGACATCCAAATAATGTGTTGTGTCGTCATTTCAAAATTTTGCAGAAATCTTTGTCAGTCAGTTTATCAGCATCATATATTGATCTATTATAGATTCTACATACAGTGTTACACAAGGGGAAAAAATCTGCCATGTAGCCTATGGCAATTATTGAAACCTTGAACCCCAAGGGATAACTCAGTTGGCAAGGACCAACACCTCACAATTAAGATGTCATGACTTCAAATCTCCTTGGGGTCTACCTGTCAAAAAAAAAATTTTATTAGAAATTTGTTCAGTTGGGGCATATTCAAAGAGACCCCTATAGATAGTTTGAGTCTTTGGATTAAAGGTTCCTGTAATGAGAACATCTATCGGCACTAAATCCTTTTTTTTGTAGATGTGCACCAAATCCATATTTAAAAAAAAAAAAAAAAAAAAAAAAGCATCGCAATGCACGAGTCTTCTACTACTGTAGTTCAAATGATGAGGTTAGGGAATGTCTCATGACATTGTCCGCCACCGATGTGGGAGGCTATCTTAGTCGCCCTGAGCTAGCTTTTACCTACAACAAAGCGCCCCCCCCCCCCCCAAGCGAAGGGATGTGTGTTGCTTTACCAGCCCAAGCAAGGGTTCTCATAGACAGCCCAATGATGAGGTCAGGGTATACGTCTCATGATTTTGTCTGCTATGGGCTGCCTGCTGAAGCTAGCTTATTGTCGCCCTCACAGTTTTAAAAGGTCTCATGAGGAAGTAAGAACTTCAATCCTTATATGGACCACGGTCTTCCCTTCACTCATCGATGTGGGACTATCTTTTAGTTGGCCCTGGGGCTAGTTTTTATCCACAACAATAATTTACAAATTTTCCGCCATATGAATTTCCAAACATAACTGAACTGTGTCATTCAATATTAACAGATGTAACAACAGAACCATCATGATCTCAATCAAACTGTGCTCTAATACACCCGCCATCTGCAGAAACAGCCTCAGTAATATATCCAATACGAATGTACTACCCTCTGAAAGGATCAAAGGATCTCTGAACTCTGTCCTGCATAATTTTCTCAAAGACAGCAAAAATTAAGCAACAATGACTAGCATAGCATTTCAAGCTATTAACATCATCCCATACTTTTGCTTTTTCCGTTTCTTCTATTCATGATTATCACCATTTACCCTAAGCTCTGCATATTAAAAGGGGGGGGGGGGGGTGAAGAAAATGGCTGAAAATGAAAGAAGAATACCTAGTGGAAGGCATAAAAAGGAAAAGAGTAGATATAACAGCAAGATGTAGATACCTTGCATTGCTCATCTTCATATTTCAATTAAAGCCAAGCTGCCTGTCTGTGCCAAATGTTTATCTTTTCTCTATGTCATCTTTCTTCACAGTGAAATCCCAAAGGTCACCATATTTCTCATTGAAATCCCATATGTCCATTGTGTTGTAATCAGAGATTAATTTATCACGAGCTCCCCTCTCCATATTGTAGATCTGAGGCTCAAAGTTATGGGGTTTATCTGGTTTTCCCATCTCAATCGCGCAAAATATTACCACAAAAACAGCTGCTCCAATGAATATGTAGTCCCCCTGCAAGACAGGAGATCAGAATGGCAAAGATAGAGAGACAATGTTTCATAAACTGGATTCAGTATTCTTTCATAAAACTAATCCCTATATTACCGGGACATGGTATGCATAACCAACAGCTACTGCAGGAGGGAAAATCCATGAAATGAGGCCTGCCAAAGAAAAAGAGGGAATAACATTAGCACCATTTGAAATCACATGCCCCTGAGTCATCGATGTTTTTACAGTATTACTACCCTGGAAACCCGTAGGGGGCTCTACAGCCGCATAATCTTCTGCAACTGCTCCCCAAAAAGTTCCTGCACTCAGGGGGAAAAAAAAAATCAAAGTACGAAGTTACACAGAATGGGCTCTCGCTGTCAGAAAGAAATGCACAACCTAATCTCTAGCATAAATATGCTTCAGGGAAGAAAATCAATAAACTCAGTATTCAAACATCTTCTTCCACCTGAGGTCATGTAAGTAATTGGTTGGTGATACAATAATTGTTAACATTATAACCGATGTTATCAGATTCCCTATTGAATAAAGAATTTACAACACATACATAAAACAAGTGTAACTGAGATGAGGAAGGAAAGAAAAATGTGCCATATGAATAGAGTGTAGGGATTAATTCCCTTGTACACACAAACATGATCTTGCCTACGCATGCTTGAATCACAGAATTAATAAGGTATGTCTTGTCATAATGTACGCAGCCTTACCCCTGCTTTCCCAAAGAGGCTGTTTCTAGACTCGAACCCATGACCACTAGGTCACAATGGAGCAACCTTACTCTGACCTATGGAGCAACCTTACTGTTGCGCCAAGGCCCGCCCTTTATGTCTTGTTCCCTTATTATTATTATTAAATTCTGTGATTCAAGTAAGCGTAAGCAAGATCATGTTTGTATACTATTCTACTTAGAAAGGATGATATTAGGAATCCAAAATAAAAGCCTGAAATCATCAGAAAGATCACCCTATGGTACAAAATTGGCTATGTTTTTTTCTCTGTTCTTCACTTGAGGACTTGTAAACAAAAATGAATACGAATTTTAAAAAAATCGCCTTACAGTGAACTAAAAATGGAGTTCAAGCAATTCAATGAATACTACAACAGCTTCTTAAATGAACTTTCATTGTAATAACTGTAACACTACAATCCTGAGAGGATCCCAGGAAAGGGTTAGAGACGTTTCATTAACCAAAACTACTGGAAGCAAATTGAGGTTGAAAGTAAAACCTTTTTCATGGCCCTCATGATAAGTGTGGTGCCCATCGTACTCTCCATAAACGAAATCTTCCTGGATTTCAGAACATAAAACCATTGAAAAATCTAAACATTCCAACCAAAAAGAATGCAGGGGAAAAGCCAGGTAACCCAGTCACTTACAGGACTGATGCCATTAGTGCGCCAACGATCAATTTTGTCTTCGTTGAGATCCGGTTCTATCTCAGACAATCCAGCCGCATTCAATCTCGTGGAACCGTTGTGGTTTCGCCTGCAGTTGAGGTGGAGAGACCTCAAGGTTTTGGAAGGAACCCTAACCACAACTTCAGAAGAGGGTTTTGAGATGATTTTGGGGACTGGATTGGTGAAGAGAACTGAAGGTGTAGAAGAAGAAGTCGCCATTATCGCCTTCACAGTTTTGATCAGCCCTTCCAGTACCCGCCCTTTTCATTTTTAGGTTTTTTCAATTTTAGAACAACGAAATAGGGCCGTTCTCCTCTTATCCAAAATGGATGGCGAGTGTCGATGGATGTAAAATTTAGGAGCGAATCGGGTATACCGACCCGGACGTACCGAATCCTTTTTGGGCCGGTTTTAGGTTGAGGTATCGTGATTCGTGATCCCAAAAAACGAAACGACTCGCACCGATAACCAAAGAAATCGCCACCAAACCTGAACCGATTTAAACTGAAACCAACCGACATACCTCAATAACAAACCGATAACAGTCGAAACTATTTTGTATAAATGTTTATGTCAAACCAAACCCAATTGGCTAAAACAAAAAACGACCCGATAACAAACTGAAACAAATTGAAACTGGAACCGACTTTCCTTATTTGTTTGTTTTCGGATCATCATTCCCATATCGAAATTGAATCAATCCGAACCGAGACCAGCACAATCGGTCTGACCCAAAACCCAGGAGTTAGGTAGCAATTTGACGGAACAGGCTGGGCTCGACCTAGAATAAGCATAGAACAGAAATGTTATGGACAAGGTTAGGGCCATTATATATCCACCATTCCACGATCCTAAAGTTGGTTAACTTTTTGGGATTGGTATGTGGTTTGTGTGATTAAACTTTCATCAGAAAAAAGTTAGGGCCGTTAGACCCGTTATGGGTTGGGCTATGCTAATCTTGGGCCTGTTGGTGTCGACTTGAGATGTTTTCAACCAAATGGGCTGGATTATCAACACAAATGGGTCAGCAAGAAAGGAACTAGTAGGCCGTATGATTGTATTAACCTCATCTCCACTGTTCATTCATCATCAGTGTTTGGGTGAAGAGATCCTAAAGAATCCATTTTCAGTAGAGAGTTAGGGAGAGAATTTTTGTAGAGAACTGCTTTTGGGAGAATGAAAAATTATATTAAACGGTAACTCCGGCTAGAAGTATAGATGCCATGGCCATTAAAATCATCATATATCTTTTTCAGGGCGCTTCAAAAATGCATTTGAGTCATATAGAAGGCGGTTTAAAGAAAGTGTCTGCCAATCAAGGATGAGAAAGAAAGGAGATTCGAAGATTGAATTCACGATGAAATCACGTAGCATTGAATCCAAAACTCCTCCAAAGAAGAGGCGGAAGAACTATCAGCCTCATGATTCACTTTACATTGAGGGGGGCATGCTAGAGTCTAGACTCAGGAGGGGTATAAGAGATAATTTACACCCTATTTTGGTCGATAGATTGAACCTATTTCAGTTAATAGCTCGACCCTATGTTGGTAAAAAGAAACTGAATTTATAAGTGAGGTACCGATCTGCAAGATATCGGCCTACAAGGAACTAACTGCTCAGTGCACCACACTTGAGAATCCAACCGTCCGTCCAATACTTGAGAAGATAAAAAAGACATCATTGCCCATGTTTTCAAGGTTGGATTCTCAAGTGTGGTGCACTGGGCAGTGCACTGCACTTGAGAGAATAAAAATCTCTGACGAAGAAGGAAGGTAAGGTGAACGACCCATTACTCTAGTAGAGCAGAGAAACGAGGAAGAACCATTGAACTAGTGGAGTGTACTTCCAACTTTAGATGTTCCTCACCCTCTCGCTCTCCTCACATCATATCTGCTCCACCCTCTCTCTCTCCTTTTCTCCTATAGAAAAGGCCAACCAAACGACTAATGGGGTGATTCTCCCAGAAAATTATCTCCTCCAGTTTGTTGACCGGCCCAGTCCCCCCGTTCCTCTAATAGGGGGATGGTGGACCCCACCTGGGCAGAGTGTTTGGGCATGGGTAGAGAGGTCATTTCAGCCCCCCTTTGTTAGAGGAACTGCGGAACTGGGCCAGGCAGTCAACTGGAGGTGATACAGATCCGATTCTCCCACTTTAGTATCCTTATCTTCTTTTATTGAATGAAAAGACATATATTAAAACGTGACCAACGCAAAGTATTTGAATTACAAAGATTAGATAACCAAGGAAAGGAATTAGACCATAATGTCATGCACGCAATTCCTCATGTAACCAAGCGGGTCCTTGTCTTTTACCCCTCCAATATGTGAGATCCAATTCCTCACTTTTCCTACCCCACACACCCTGAATAAGAATAATGTGGAAAGTTACTCCAATACAAATTACCCAAAAGATCATTTGGGTTGATAATTCCTCATATTTAAAACATGCCAAATTTGATGAGATATCTTTTAAGTTCTTAACCATATGACCTTCCATTTATGATTCCCCATCTCCCACTCCATTTATTATAAGATGGTAACTAGGCAAATTGTTGACTGGTTAGGTTTTTGAAAACCATGGCCCAACCCAAGGTGCCAATTCTCAACCGCCAAGCCCTACCTTCGCCCAACCCCATGGGATGTCCCATTCTTAGTCCACCCTATCCAAGCTCAGCTTTTGCCCGGATCAGGGCGGCCGAGCAGCTGGCGACCAGCATGCAGCCTCACACAGGCATGGACCCCACCTGGGTAGGGTGCTCGGGCAATGGATGGGGTGGTCATTTCGCCCCTACCTGTGTAAGGCCACTTAGCTGCCCGGCCGTTGAGAATCCAAATCCCTTCCCTTCCCTCCCCCACTCCCCCACCTGCCACCCAAAAAAAAAAAAATCCAAGTGTGAAAAAAAAAAAAAAATATCTCTTTTTAAAAAATAAGATAATAAAAATCCATCCAATCCGATCCGATACAGGCCAAGACCGATCCCGGTACCGATTACTAAAACCGTGATTCCAATTTCCAACAGATCACGTGAAGTTATCAACCCTAGGAGGCTAGGAGGTTAAATTGTTTCATTACCTTTTCCGTCCTCCAATGGAGCGTCCAGAGTCCAGACTGGTCTGGTTGGTCCACATTTCACTAGGCGTTTTGAACCTCTGGTGCTCCATGTAATTCGCCCATTTTAAAAGCCCTTGATTTTAAACAAAAACCCACCCCATTTCAGTCCTCGCTGACGCAGACAAAATCAAGAACCCCATTTCACTCCTCGCAGACGCAGACAAGTTTCTTTTCTTTAGGGACTGGAATGGCTATTGCTCTGAAAACAACCAGTTTTCTTCAAACCAGGAAATCCCAGAGCCATTTTCTTCGGTTATCAGCTCCGACATTCACCGTCTCTTTCAAGTCTCGTACTGTAATGGCTACTCTCAGTATTGCTCCGGCTGTTGGACTATCTGAGACGTTCTCCAGACTGAAACAGCAAGGCAAAGTAAGCATTTGAATCTCTTAATTTCTTTATCTTATTTTAAATCCTTCTACTTTAATGGGTTGTTCATAAATATATATTTTTTGAGTTTTCGGAAATCGTTTCTTTCTTTATATCAAGGTGCATGCATGGTCGTCTTCTGTTAACAAAGAAAATCGGAGTGAAATTTTATCTTCATGTTTAGAACCCATTTTCAGGATAATATTCAAAAGCATGGCCTTCCAAAAATGAAAAAAAAATAAAAATGCAAAAAGAGCAGAGGCTGAAAAAGAAAATCAGGAACGTTTTCAATCAACTACTTTTCCAAAGCAGCAAATCTCTCTTGCCCTGACTTTATATCCCCAATCTCTGGGTGCAAAACAAAAAAAATAATTAAAATCTTCAATCCATTATATTGATTACCACAATACACAATATAAGATCTTTTACATATGTAACCTCTGTGTGTCTAGCTGTCTCATATATAGAATTTACATGATCATAAAAAATTTGGATTAGACGATTGATGCTGATCTGATTGTCTCAATATAGCAAATCAATTTGCACTGAAGAAAACCTGCCAACATCAGCAAATTCATAATTGATCTATATGAAACAAAGTTGATCCCAAGTTGTTAATATTGTTTAATGCAATCTGATAGATACTTCTGAAAAACTATGTTTCTTTTTTCATAATGCTGTATATAATAGGAACGTGTTTCATTCAAAGGTGGCTCTTATTCCATTCATTACGGCTGGTGATCCCGATTTATCAACAACAGCTGAAGCACTGAAAGTGCTTGATTCCTGTGGATCAGACATAATTGAATTGGGTGTACCATACTCTGATCCTTTGGCAGATGGCCCAGTTATCCAGGTTTGATGAAATGATACTTTTATTCATTTCGTATTTATATTTTCATAGTTTTCTTTCCCATAGCCTTGCCTTCTGTTTAATATTGTAGGCTGCTGCTACACGTGCTTTAGCAAGAGGCACAGATTTTAATTCAATCATCTTCATGTTAAAGGAGGTAGGTCACCAATATTACTGCATTTCTCCCATTTTCTCTTTCTTTTACCAACTCTCTTTAATATACTGTGACAGGCACCAACATATGTCTGTGTTACCTAAATATTTCAAAATGGTTGATTTAAACTTCAAAATGTCATGTCCATTCCTCATCTGGTTAACACCATTGGCTGTACTACCAGCATATCATGATCAGTGGGGTATGCATTTTTCTAGAATGTGTATTACCACGTCATTAATTATATAAGCAGAGTAAGCACATGGTACATGCTTAAGTTAATGTATGTGTGTGTATGCATGAATATAAATGGACTCAATTTTTTTAGATACACTTGCATATGTTTGAATGTTAGGGTTACGGATTACCCAAAAGTAAAGTTTGGAATTTTTTCCTTTTGTTATTTATTGATTATTTTATATTAGACTTGTGGTTTACTGAGTTAATATGGTGATGAAAAAAATACATGATCAGGATTTTTTCCTCTTTTTTCTTACTAATTTTGTAGGTGGTTCCACAATTATCTTGTCCTGTTGCATTATTTACATATTACAATCCAATACTCAAGCGTGGCACTGAGAAGTTCATGTCCATTGTAAAAGATGCCGGAGTACGTGGTAATGTTTTTTTTCTGGCTGAGATGTAATGCTTTGTTGAATGTTTGAGGGGTGTGTGCATTTGTGTATATACATATAAGATGGGCCTTGATAGATATATGCAGTTTCTCTCCTATTTGCTGGATCTTTTAATAGCAGTATGGATGTTATGTAGCTTGGTCTAGAGCATTCAATGCTTCATGCTGATAATCCTTGATGCTCTCTTCTGCTTTATGTGGTATTTTATGCAGAATCTAGCTAGTAAATGGCCTACCTGAGCACTTCAAATGGGAGCCTGACCATATCCAACACATAGTACCTTTGTTACATGAATCTTATCCTCCCTGTACCTGTTTAACAAAGATTTAATATAACTCAAGGAATGAATAACTATTTATGGTTTCCTCTTTGATTGACAAACCAGCGTTCTATTTCTTCCTTGAGGTGTGAATATCATATTTAGGATGCTTACTAATTGTATAGCATATGGGAGATTGGGAATGCAGCGGTATGTGTTGCAAAAGTAGTAATTGTTAGCGCAATGGCGCTCCTGTACAAATCCCCTAGTGTCTTCCTTGCTTAATGTGACCAGTAAACAAGAAAAAGGGAAAAGAGAAAATTATTCTTTTCTACTAACTATAGCTTGTGTAGGTTATGATTGATAAATACTATCATCATACTTGTTTCTTCAACGTATGAACTACTTAAAATCTGAAACGTGGTGTCATCCCTCCCTTTGTCCTGTTTTCATTTTTCACCTAATATAATGTATAATTTTGTTTCATTTAATCCTTTTTCTTCAGGGCTTGTGGTTCCAGATGTTCCTCTGGAGGAGACTGAAGTCTTGAGGACAGAAGCAGCTAAGAACAATATTGAATTAGTAGGCCCTCCAATTTGCATTTCCTTTTCGGGTTCTCAGATTTTTCTTTGTGATGGGAAGAATTATTTAGTACTAAATCTTTGGCTTTTAAGGTTGTTAATTTTTTAATTATATGCTTAGAAACATAGTTATCAAGGCGGCAAGGTGACCACAGAACCTGGACGCCTTGATAAATATGCTTAGAAATGTAGGATTTAAATCTCAAAGCATTGGCTGCAAGAATATTTTTAGGATGGATCTTTTATGTGTGTCTGGAATCATTACCTTATAATTCATTCAATCTTTTATTCCCTTGTAGCGTACTGCATTTCAACTCATATGCTTTCATATATATCGATATTGTAGATTGAACCAGAATTATACAGATTCCTCAATAATATTGTCTTTTAAATACATAAGAAATCTAAGGGATATATTATCATGTATTTGAAATTCGAAGTACTAATATAAAATGCATAAGAAGATAAGTAAAGTTTTTGTTGGCAGAAGGATTTGCTCTTGGTCATATATGATGTATTAGCATAAAACCAATGTAACACAGGTTTGGGTATGAGGATCAGGTAAGGTTTGTGTCTCCCCAAAACATAGGATATGGTGATATGTGCTTAAAATTGGATATGGTTGCAGGGACTCAGCTAAGACGTGTCAAAAGAAGTGGGGTCAACCCTCTTCTTCTTCTCATCACAGCCATGTCCAAATATGAAAATGAGTGATGTCAAAAAAGGAGCAAAAAACTTACGAAAACTCCAATCAAATTCTATTTGACAAAGGAAACAAAAAAATTGGACCAAACTCTCTTAACAATGATGACTATTCCGCTAGTGTTTTGCTACCACTCCCAAGCCCAGATAAAGGGGGAGGGTTGGTGCGTTAGGTAGCAGCTGAGACACACACACAAAAAAAAAACAGCCAAACCATTTTTCCATGGATTCTAGAACCCCTTATATTTTTGACCTTATGCTAGGGCACGCGCTACACTTTGACCCTGATTTGGTGAATAATGAGCAAGGGTTAGCTAGGGCATCCCTTGTAAGCGATGCACCATGTCAGCGCCCGGATGCGGTGACAAGTAGGCAAGGGTTCTTGCACCGTGGATGAGTGCGAGTAAAGAAGCTAGTCCAGAAGCGTAAGATTAGATTAGCATCTTGGAACATAGAATCTTTAAAGGGTAAGAGTCTAGAATTGATATATGTTATAAGGAGAAGAAGGATTAACATAGCTTGTACTTAAGAGACAAGATGGAAGGGTAAAAAAGCTAAGGAGCTGGATGACTTTAAACTTTGGTAAACGGGGGAGAAAAATAATAGAAGTGGAGTGGGTATAGTATTGAATAAAAATTTAAAGAATGATGTGGTGGATGTTAAAAGGTTTGGTGATAAGATTATGTCCATCATGACTTAGGCTGTGTTTGGTATGCATTCTTGAAATGCATTATGGGTCGATTTCGCATTCTCAGATGATAAAGTAGTTGTTTTTATCGTCTGAGAATGCCGACCCAGAATGCATTCCAAGAATGCATACCAAACACAGCCTTAGTGTAGCGTAGATGAGGATGCTGAGATGGATGTGTGGGAAAACCAAGGTTCGAAAACTCGGGTCTCGGAGCCATCTCGGCCCAGCAAAAAACCGAGTTGGGCCGAGATCTCGCCGAGTTTGTGCATTTTTTTTTTCCGATTCGGAGGCCCATCTCGGTGGGTTTTAGACCTCTTTTGGGTCTAAAAATCGGTATACAGCCTATTTTAGGCCATTTAAACACAATGACATTATTAGATTTTGCAAAAACAAAGTCCAAATAGGAGTTTCAGTTAGTGAGAAAACAGGACAGACACTTACTTATTCTAGAAACCAGGACAGACACAGGACAAACAGTCTTATTTATGCCTAATATCATTTAAGTAAATGATTGTATTTCATTTACTTAAGATATTAGTCATAAATAAGCAAATACCCTATTTGAATCCAATAAAAATACTTAAAAATTAAATTCCAAAAGGAAAAAAAGTCAACCCCAGTTCGGGAAAAAAGCTGGATTTTCGGTGAAGGTGCAATTTTCAACTTTCTAATCTTTGGGTTTTCTCAAATCTAAAAATTCCATAAATCTTAATATGGTAAAACATTGCTAAAAACCAAAAGTGCGGTAAAATATTCATTTGTTTTGATGTCCAAAAATATATTTTCATTCGTGAGCGTTTATTGGATGAAAGTTCCACGAAATAAGTTTGATCGATAAATAACTCCTTCAATATAAATCAGATTTAAGCAATCTTGGACTTGTTGGAAAGCTTTCAAAACATAGCTTTCCAACAAGTCCAAGATTGCTAACATCTGATATATATTGAAAGAGTTATGTACCGGTCAAACTTAATCTGTGGCGAATGTCACAAAATCGCCTCAATGAAAATAATTTTTTGGACATCAAAACAAATGAATATTTTACCGCACTTTTGGTTTTTAGCAATGTTTTACCATAATAAGATTTATGGAATTTTTAGATTTGAGAAAAACCCCAGCATTAGAAAGTTGAAAATTACACCTATCGCCGAAAATCCAGTTTTTGTTCTTGAATTGGGGGGTTGATTTTTTTTCCTTTTGGAATTTGATTTTTTAACTATTTTTATTGGATTCAAATGGGGGGGGGGTATTTGCTTATTTATGAATAATATCTTAAGTAAATGAAATACAAATACAAAAGGATTTACTTAAATGATATTAGGCATAAATAAGTGTTTGTCTTCTCTGTCTTGGTTCCTAGCATAGATAGGTGTCTATATATCAAGAATTTCCAGCAAGATCTCGAGATCTGACACTCATATAAAAGACCTAGATGGGCATTTTCCTATGTCAAACCGAGATCCGAGATCTCGGAGAGATATTGACATTTTAAGTTTCGTAGGCCATCTCGACTTGGGAAATTGAAAAACCGAGAATCTCGGCGAGATTTCGGACTATGGGCAAAACTAGGAAGGATAAAGTAAGGAATGATCATATTAGAGCTGATTTGGGAGTAGCTCCGATATGTGATAAGATGCGAGGAAGTCGTTTGAGGTGGCATGGTCATGTTCAACGAGGCCTTTGGATGGTCTAGTACAGATGAGTGATTTGATATAGATTGAAGGATATAAAAGAGCCAGGAGCAGACCTAAAATGACCCTAGGAGAAGTGGTGAGGAAAGACATACATAGCTTAGGGCTTGTATCATGTATGACCACGAATAGAGCTGATAGGAGGGCAAGGATCCATGTAGCTGACCCCAATGTAGTTGGGATGAGGCTGAGTTGTTGTTGTTATTGTATTATTTCCATCCAGCTCGTGTTGGAGAAATAGGGTTGTCAATATAAGAAAGGTGAGCTTATTTGCCCTAGGATAAGGTGGTGGAGTTTAAAAGGAGATATCTTGATATCATTAATGATAAATTGGTCAAATAAGGAAGGTGGGACTTTGATGGAGACACTAATACGATGTGGAACGAGATGACTTAATGTAAGACTAAATTAGGTTAATTTAGTCCTAAGTAAACCCACAAATCCAAAATAGAAACCAGAGGCAGAATTAGAAAGTTTATGAAATCAACCAAACCAGCCAAAGGAATTCTCCCAGCTTTGGATCGAATGATGCCTGTATAGGGTAGCAACACTGCTGAAAGTTTCAATTGATTCTGATGGTTGTGCTGGAAGATATGAGTGACAACAGCACCTAAAATAGAAACTAATCCTCTGCAGGCCAAACCAGCCACCAGTTTGGGTTCTAACTTGGATCGAGTGTAGGGTCTATAGAGAGAAGGCTCAGCTGCAAATTTGGTGAAATTCTGATGGGTAGAAGTGAAGTTATGGGGGTGGAATGAAATTAGAAGGTTATGGAGAATAGGGCAATTTAGCCAACAGAATGGGCTAAAAATTGGATCGAGTGGGGGGGGTGTTGGTATGATGCTTTGCTCCACAATTCAACAGGTTCTTTGGAGTGGTTGGGGTGCTATGGAATTAGAAGGTTGCAGCAACTGGGGTCTTTGCAAGGGAGCAGCAGCAGCAACAGTTGAGGTGGAGGGGTTTCTTCAGCCCCTGGTTGGTGTCCTTCAGCAGCAGCAATAATCACAATACAGCAGGGGCTCGAGCAGATGGAGGAGAAGATGAGATAAAAGAGAGAGAAGGATAATGGGATTTGGCTCTCCCCGCCAGGCTCCTAACAGCCCTTCAAGTCACACTCAAACTTGACAAAGGGATCATAATTTGCAGCAAAGCAATTTTCATTCAACTGTAAAATTGTGGGGGAGGCATTAACAGCCTTTACAATATAAAGAGGATAATGTAAGACTGGAGTACCAGTCCCAAAAAAAAACCCACAAAAAATCCAAACAGGAACAGAACCAGAATTAGAAGCTTAGGGTTTATGATCAAACCAGCCAAATGATGGTCACCACACTTGGATCGAGTGTAGAGAACAGTAGGGGGAATCTTGTCTCCAAAGTTGGTTCAATTCCGATGGTCTGATGTAGAGATATCAAGGATTACCAAAATAGAAGGTTGAAGAATCCTTCCAAACAATGCTGTTCTGGGCTTCCAGCTGTAGCCGAGTGTCAGGCTTGGTGAATGAAGCCTGGTCTGCAACTTTGGGTCAATTCTGATGGTTAGAATTGAAAATAGGAAGGTGAGAATGAAAATAGAAAGTAAGTGGAATATGGAAGTTCCAGACTGTGGAATGGAGTGGAAGTGTAAATCGAGTGGAGGATCCTTGGAGATGAAACTCTGCTGCAATTTGGACTCAGTTCTGGTGAATGGTTGAAGAGATCTGAGTTGGTGATGAAATTAGAAGGTTTAGGCTGTAGAGCAGACCAGCCCACAGAATGGTCTCAAACTGGGATCAAGTAGGCCTCCTGTAGGTGTGATTCAACCCTCAAAACCCTGCTGGAAACAGTGTGCAGGTCTTCAAGATGTGGTGGTTCGATTGGGGCTGGAATCAGGGGCACCAACAGGCCAACAACAAGATGGTTCAATCCTCCTTACTGAAGAACAATAGCAGCAACAACACTGGAGCAGCAGAAGTAGCACTCGAGTATCCTCTTTAATGGTTGAAGCAGTTACAATAGCAGAGCCGCAATCAGAGATCGATGGAGAGACAGAGGAGGTGGAGGAGATAGAAAATAGAAGGTAAGGGGTAGGGGGAATGGCTCTCTGAGCCTGGGTCTCTCACCCGCAGCTATCTCAGCTGTTGCAGCACAGGGGACGCTCCCATACTCAATGGCTAAATTGGCCTGAAGATTCATTTCTCTAAATTCTGTTTTTTCATTAAGAAGTGATGCCTTTTAATAGCTTAGGCAAGCTTACAATAGAATATAAACTTTCCAAACTAAGAACTAATCTAAAATAGAAACTACTAAATTCTAGCTAAATAGAAGTTAACTAAATATAGAAACTATTACATATGGAAACTACTTAAGTACATCAAATCTAGCTGACTGGTCAAAGGAGAATTCTCTCCCAAATCGTGGAGCATCTTTGACTGGTCAAGGTGGATCCTTGCCACAATCGTGGGGCATCTTAGACGGACCTGGCTTTCCTCCAGCCGTGGCGGGAGCTGGAGGATCCAGCCCAGCAAAATCAGGGGGGGGTTTGGATCACTTAATGGGAGGGCCTTTCCTGTGAAATGACCCAAACACCCCTATTTTTGCTGGGCTGGTTCCTCCAGCTTCTGCCACGGCTGGAGGAGAGCCAAATTCATATCGGACCTCTGCTTCGCTGGCTCGAGTTGGCCCTGCTGGGTTGGCTCAAACTGGTCCATCTCTGGCCAAAGAGGGGCCTGGTCCTTTGTCTCTTCCTCTGACCAGAATCTACATCAGAGGGCTATACTTGCACCTCAAGTAAAAGAGAAAATAGAAACTTAATAAGTTGCAACATGAAAATAGAAACTACTCTAATTAACTAGGACTGAGATAAAATAGAAACATAATAAAATCTTCACTTCTCCAAGGTGATAACTGAATTCTTCATGTGATCCTCACCAAAGGGATATCGGCCAGCACTTGAAGTCTCAAAATCTATCAAGAAAAATTGACAATAATGCCCCCATGATCTGGGTTTGAGAGACGCAGCAACTCCCAGCCCTATTGGGCTGACCCAACACAAAGTTGGTAGGCCCTCTATGGCCCATTGGGTTGGTCCACCAATTGGTGAAGTGAACCAGCCCTTCTCTCATGAGTTCCTTTAGTGTATTTCTTGCCAAACAGCTTGGTATCTGCATCATGACTGCTTGTATTAAGAAGGTTACTAAAGTTGTCCTAGGCGATTCGAAAGGAAAACGTCATTCCTCCAGAGAGACTTGGTGGTGGGATGATGAGTGTTCAATCAACCATTAAGGCTAAGAAATCTAGTTCTAAGATATGGCAAAAGACTAAGGATGTAGAGAATCTAAAAAGGTATAGCTTTTTCAGAAATGAAGCTAAAAAGATTGTGGGAAAAGCAAGGGCGAAGAAATATGAACATCTTTATAACAATTTGAGCACAAAGGAAAGGGAAAAAAATATCGATAAGATAGCTAAAATGAAGGAAAAGAAGAGTAGCAATTTCGACCATGTTAGATGTATTAAAGGTGAAGATGGTAAAGTATTAATAAGGGATGGGGACATTAGGGAGAGATGGAAAGATTATTTCTATAGTGTACTACATGAAGGCATTTTGCAACCCGGAAGGCTGCATTACCAATCAAGACACAACATGCTGTAGATATATGCGACAAATTAGGGTGTCTGAAGTAAAAGAATCTTTAAGGAGGATGAAAGTAGGTAAGGCACCAAGTTCAGATGGGGTCCCAATGAAGTATGGAAGAGCTTAGGAATCTATGGTTTATCTTGGCTAACCAAGCTATTTAATAAGATTATGAGCACAAGGAAAGTGCCAGATCAATGGGGGAGAAGCATTTTTTGAGCTCTTAAATTGAACCGGTCCAACCAATGGTCCAAATGTCCAATTTAAGTGACTCTTTTCTATTGGCTAGTTTTGTTTTAATCTTATTGGCTCTTAGAGCATCTTTTAAGTATTGTTTTAAAGCTATGTTTTGTCCCCCCCCCCCCCTCCACGATTTTTAGAGGGAGAGGTTTTAGATTTGTAATAGGATTGGGCCTTAGGCCATATTATTTATTAATGAAAACGTGGGAGGCTCCCCCACAAGTTAGACTTTGAAAAAATCGATCTCTTTGCTGCTGCCATTGTTGCTGCTGGTCATCTCCTTTGAAAGTGAGTCTTGTGAGTTATATCAAGACAACCTTGTGAGTCATATCAAGGTGGAAGGGTAGGTGGATCTCCTACGACTCCTTGCATCTTGTAGATCGGGAGGTTCTGCTTCAAAATTGTCTTCAAGGTTGCTGCCATTGAAGTTCTTCCATTACAAGTAAGTTATTTACAGAATTCTACAAGTAACCCTTCTTCTTCTTATCCTATAACCTAGACCTACATTCCCCAATCGATCCCCTACACCCTAGCTTCATCTACTGTCCATTAAACCTAATTGCCTCCATTAACTTCAACCTAGTTTCATCCACAGCTCCATTACCATCATCCCTACACTCGACAGCAGCCCCTGCCCCATTCCATTATTGCAACCCTAATTCCCCTTAAACCCTAATAAAGCCCTACAGCCCTTAAACCAGCCTAGACCTAACCCGCTATCAAAACCACACTATAATACACTTGAACCACCCTCTCACTGTCAATATCACTCGACCAGAATCCCTCCCTTAAATTCCAACTCTAAACCCTAAAACACACCTCATCCCTTCTTTCCAAAACCCGAAACCCTAAACCCAAATTTTCTGAAATTTAAAATCTCATTCAAACCTAACCAAACCTAGTTTATTAAAACCCTTAAAACCTGCCTAATTTTATAATATAAACTACATTCTCATTACCTTACCCTAACCCTAAAATTTGACCTAAAATCCTACTTTTGCCCCAATCGGCCAGTTGTTTAGAAGGTCTGATCCTACCTGGCTCCTAGTAGACTCTTGTCTATCTGGGACTACATTAAGTGGTATCAGAGCCATGGATGAACATGGGAACCCAATTGTGGATCCAGCATTGCTACCCCCACGTGATCCTATGGCTGCTATAATAGAGATGCTGCAGAAATTGAATGAAAAAGTGACATGATTGGAAGAGCAGAGAAACACTCCTAATAGGGACAGCAATAGTCTTCTATTAGAAGATAGATATCAAGTGGATTTAGAAGTACATGGAACTCTGGGAAGAGAAAGGGATCACAAAGAGCACTCCAGAGTTCATAGAGACTATTCCAGAGATCACAGAGATCACTCCAGAGTTCACAGAGACCATTCCAGAGGTCACAGAGATCATTCCAGAGATCACAGAGATCATAGGGAAAGATACAGAGATCACAGAGACAAACGCAGATATGACAGGAATGACAGAGATGGGCCCAGAGAAGATAGGAACAGAAACATAGAAGAGCCTAGGAGGCCTAATTTTGAAGAATACATGAGGTCGTATTTTACAGATGAAGTTTCCAATCGAAGGTATGACACTCAGAAGGTGAAGCTCGAGTTAAAGGAGTTCGATGGGAACCATGATCCTCAAGTATTTTATGATTGGTTTGCTGTTCTTGTTGATTACTTTGATTGGTATGACATGCCTGAAGACAGGAAGATGAGATTGGCACGTACCAAGCTAGTTGGCCCTACCAGAGAATGGTGGAGAATTGCAGAAAGGGACATGGAACTTGATGGCCATGCACCCACTACATAGGCTGATATGAGATACGACTTGAGGGAGAAATATTTGCCTAGACAGTACAGAGCACAAGTATAGGATCAATTCAACTCCCTACGCCAAGGGACCATGACTGTATCTGAGTACATGCAAAAAGTTTGATGCTCTTCCTTCTCGCACTAGCATGAGAGAGAGTACTACTCAGATGTTATCTCGGTTTCGACTGGGATTGAGGGCTGATATTGTTAGAGGTATTGGAGTAGCTGATGTTAAAGATGTACGGGACTGTTTTGAGAAGGCATTGAAGGCTGAAGAATTATTGGCTGGAAATAGAAGATTTGATTCCTCTACTGAAGACACCAACAAAACTTTTCCAGCATTCAAGTCTACTACCAATGGTCACACTCGAGCTGGAAATTCTGCTGTTGGTCCTACTCTATCAAGCTACTCTGTTGGTAGTTCTTCCCGCCCTATAGCTCCTCCACGTGTTGATCATAAGGGAAAGCCCCCATGGACAATAGTGATCCTCACAAGTGTTTCCACTGGAATGAGATTGGACACTATGCCAGTAAGTACCCACAAAAGCATAAACCTGTTAATGTGGATGCAAAGGCACAGGAAACCTCTGATGATAATGATGAACATGGTTTATCTACTTATCCTCCATCTGATGATGATGACTTAGCTAGGTACTATGACAATTTGGGTGGTGATGCTCGAGGTGTTCATGTTATTACTCAAGTCTTGATGGATGAAGTGGCAGAAGATGAAGAGGTGATTGAGAGCATTCCATAAGAAGGCAATGACATTCAAGATGCTGTTCTTGAAGAGGTGGAGTTCGATGAGAAGGCTATTAACATTGAAGACCCTATAGAGATTGACCATATAGAGTTTGTGATGCCACCTTGGTTCTTTGAAGAGAAGGCTCCACAACTTGAAGACTTTATTCCTAATGTTCCTGCCTCACCAGAATTCTGTTCGGGAAGTGTTAAAGCTGCTAATCACATGTTTTTTCGCCCTCGTCACCATAAAGTTCGAGGTCGGATTTCTTCAAGCCAGGACAGCACCTGGAATCCCAGATGGTTGCAAGAAGTTCACCCATTCATCAGAGATGAATGTTTTTAAGATGGGGAGAGTTGATGCAGATCCAAGCATCCGCAAGGAAGACAAGCTGCCCTAACCATAAGGCCATAGTTGGAGCCTTAGTTTAGTTTTATACTTAGTTTATTTTAGCTTTAGTTCATTCTATAGTTAGTTTTTTTTTGAGCTCTTAAATTGAACCGGTCCAACCAATGGTCCAATTTAAGTGACTCTTTTCTATTGGCTAGTTTTGTTTTAATCCTATTGGCTCTTAGAGCATCTTTTAAGTAATTGTTTTAAAGCTATGTTTTGTCCCCCCCTCCATGATTTTTAGAGGGAGAGGTTTTAGATTTGTAATAGGATTGGGCCTTAGGCCATATTATTTATTAATGAAAATGTGGGAGGCTCCCCCACAATTTAGACTTTGAAAAAATCGATCTCTTTGGTGCTGGTTATCTCCTTTGAGAGTGAGTTTTGTGAGTTATATCAAGACAACCTTGTGAGTCATATCAAGGTGGAAGGGTAGGTGGATCTCCTACGACTCCTTGCATCTTGTAGACTGGGAGGTTCTTCTTCAAAATTGTCTTCAAGGTTGCTGCCATTGAAGTTCTTCCATTACAAGTAACTTATTTACAGAATTCTGCAAATAACCCTTCTTCTTCTCATCCTCTAACCTAGACCTACATTCCTCAATCGATCCCCTACACCCTAGCTTCATCTACTGTCCATTAAACCTAATTCCCTCCATTAACTTCAACCTAGTTTCATCCACAGCTCCATTACCATCATCCCTACACTTGACAGCAGCCCCTGCCCCATTCTGCTATTGCAACCCTAATTCCCCTTAAACCCTAATAGAGCCCTACAACCCTTAAACCAGCCTAGACCTAACCCACCATCAAAACCACACCATAATACGCTCGAACCATCCTCTCACTACCAATATCACTCGACCAGAACCCCTCCCTTAAATTCCAACTCTAAACCCTAAAACACACCTCATCCCTTCTTTCCAAAACCCGAAACCCTAAACCTAAATTTTCTGAAATTTAAAATCTTATTCAAACCTAACCAAACCTAGTTTATTAATACCCTTAAAACCTGCCTAGTTTTATCATATAAACTACATTCTCATTACCTTACTCTAACCCTAGAATTTGACCTAAAATCCTACTCTGCCCCAATCGGCCAGTTGTTTAGAAGGTCTGATCCTACCTGGCTCCTAGTAGACTCTTGTCTATCTGGGACTACATTAGAAAGTTTCCTTTTGGGGTGGGGGGGGGGGGGTAGGGTTTGGTGGTGGTGGTTTGAGTGAAAGGTTTACAAAGGGGATAGAGCTTTAGTTGAAATCTTCCCCATTTTGTCAAAACAGTATGATTTTGTAATTTTGAAAGAAAAAAAATCACTTGAAACTAATGAAAACTCCATAAATAGAAATATTTACAATTTTTTTAGTCACAAGTATAAAATCAAGAATAATGTCAGAAATACTTTCACACTTTTAAAAATTGAAAGGGATTCCAACATGCCACATCTTGGAACTATTTCCAAAACGCCAGATATTATACTGCTATGTTTAGTGAAAACCTGGTATTTAACCATTTCAAAGATGGAGAATTCCCTGGATAGGCCATTGTCAAACTTTGGTGGACCATAAAGTCCACCTGCATTGGGTTTTCCCCCTTTTCTACTGTCCCTGTTCTTCAAACCATCTCAAACAGAAATAATTTCAAGAGCGTTATAATAACACACGGAGAAGTCAGATTGATCTGAAATTCAAACCATGGTAGATGATGTGGTGGACATGTCCAGTGAATTTGGGTGTTAATTGAACTGCCACTTGGCAGTTATAGCCAAAGGTGTGGATCACTGTTCATTTGAAAAAAGGGGAAATTATGTGGCTAATTTACTCACTCTCTCTCTCTCTCTCTCCCCACCGATCTCATTATGCCGGTTGGAACACAACATTCCACCTCGCCCCTCCCCCCACTGCTCCTGTTGCTAGTCCATCGTTGCTGCCCCTCCCATTGTTTTCTGGAACCTCCACTGCCCCTCTCTTCGCCGCTGCTGCTGCCCCTTCCTTTGCCGTTGTTTTTTGCCCCTTCATTCGAATGAACCACAAAGAACACAATCGCCATTACTTTCACCATTTTTCTGTAAGTATTGAAGAAGTCCTGAAGAAGAGATGAATCTTGGCTAATATAAAATTATAAATATTAAATTAGACAAGAGACTAAGCCATTGTTGTTTGGTTTTGGAGTAGTCAATGCGGAATCATGGATAGAAAATGATACGTGCCCGTTTAGTAGTCTACAGTCTACATAGAACACAGTAAACACTTTATTAAATGTAAATGATTCATTTAATGCCCATTTAGTCATCATTGTCAGTTTTATTAATATTAAATATATTAAGATAAAATGTATTCAAAATGATACATGACTCATTAATGACCAGGCTCTTTTGTGGAGAGTGAGTCGAGCCACAAAACTTGGTTTTCCAACAATGGAACAAGCTGAGGAGTAATTGGGCTTGTAACTCATCGTTAAGCACCATCTTCATGTAAGAGAGCTGATTTACGATATTTTGCACCTCGTTCAAATGTTCTGCAACTGAGTTTCCTTCTTTGCACTCACGAAAGCTTTGTTGTCGATAGTCTTTCTTTCGTAAACTCATTCTAATTTTTTCCACAATTATATGCCGATGTCTCTGTGGATACGTGATGGAAAATGGTGTCATCCAGAAATTATCGGATAAATCCAATGGTTTTCGGATCAAAGGCCTTCCATTTAGCATTAGACGTTTTTTCCTGGTTTTGTCATATCACCCTCTATGTGTGCATACAGATCCTTGCAATATCACAAATCTTTCATCTTCGTTTTCGAAATCATCCAATTGCTCCCATTCAAGCTAATCATCTGTATTATTGTGTGTTATTTCATCGTTTACACAATTTCGAGAACCTCGCTTTGATACCACTTGTTGGGAAGAACAGACTTTTCACACCTGTGTGCAAGTTAATAGAGAAACACAACGACAACCAAGTATGTGCAAAATAATAATACAGAAGCAAATCAAGCCAACTGCAAAAGAACACGCTAATTTTAACGTGGAAAACCTTCTCAAGGTGAAAGGGAAAAACCATGGGACCTCATTCAAGTAACAACTTCCACTATGATAAATAATGAGATTACAAATCTCCTCTCTAGTCAATGCTAGAGGCTACCAAACATCAAGAATAATAGCCTATTTTGGATAACAAAACATCTCACCAAACAATGCGGATTCACAAGAATACTGCACTCTCACCTAATACTCGGCGTGATAAATACAGGAAAAGTCGTAGTACCTTTCCTTCTTCCCTTGACAGAAAGAACGTGCCTGTAATCTACATACGAGGAACACAAGAGAGAGAACCTTCTCTTCTTCCCTTTTCTTCTCTCTATTCACTCTCATGGAAACATAGGAGGAAAAGTAGAATTCTCATGCACGCTTGATTCACGTACCGGACACAATATGAGAGAAGAGAAAATGAAGAGGTTAAGCCCTTGTACTTACTCACACTCTTCCTTCATATGCATATATATAAGATAACATTGTACAATGAGGAGTGGGTGGTGTAATGGATGAGAGTTCGAAGTGATATGAGAAAGGTGAGTTGGTCACTTCTCACTGTCATCTTGAAAAGTTACAAGGTAAGTGGGTCTCTGAGTCTCCTTATTGAAGATGTTGTGAAGAGGGACCCAGCAAAAAATTGTTTTAATAAGAAGTTAAGGATCTATTTTTTTCTCTTTGGTCATAGAAATTCAAAGGGCTAAAGTTTGTCACACGTAGTAAGTTGTGAGATTGACATGGACAATGATGTTGCAAAGGGGCTGTATATGTACATATAGCCAATATCTATGGTTACCTATGAATTGCTTATCTACTGTATGGGTTATATGTCAGCAGTTATGTTAACTGTCATGATTTATGTGGTTGTGTTGGCAAATTAGAATAGGGTGTTGGATATTCATTTTAGTTGGTGTTCTGAGATTTATTACTATGATTAATCTGTCTTCGGTTGTTTCACTTATCTTTTCTTGTGTGGTTGAGGTACTGCTCACAACACCTACTACTCCAATTGATCGAATGAAAGCCATTGTTGAAGCTTCAGAAGGATTTGTTTACCTTGTAAGATGCTTTTTCCCGCAGATAAATTTTACATACTAGTTCCTCAGTTAACTTGTAGTTTTGGCTGTCTTTTATTTACGGTGTGTTCATTTTTTTTTTGTCATTCAACCATTCCCTGTTATATGATTCATATGAAGTTTATTAACAAGCTTTTAACTTGCCTGATATCTCCACTTGCACTGGTTAGTATGATGTGCTATACTTTCATGAACAGTTATATAGAGTCAGCATTACCAACACATTCCTCCTTTGGTTCCCCCTTGTTGCTGGCCATGGAGTTTAGTTGTTCAAATGTGTATGATGAGTAGATAAATGACTGTCAAAAGGTGGACAGCGATCCAAAATCTTATGTGTAGGCCACTAGGCCTTCGTATTGAAACTTATTTTTCTAGCCTTGTGAATTTTGACATTTAGATGATTTATAGCTTGAACAATGTCCTGAATTGCCTGATGGTGGATAAAAGGATCCTCCCTGGAGAGAATGACCTGATCTCTTGAGAATGTCTGTAAGGTGTATGACTAATTCTTCAAGTTTTAAGGGAAAGTTTTAGGACTAAAGGCCAACTTATTGCATCCCTTGAAACCGTTATTTGATGTGGTTGATCTTACAATCAAACTGATCCGGAAAACTGAACTTCAAAGAGTATTAAGATAGTAACATTTGGCGCTGAATTTTATGAATAAATATCAAGATTTGTCAAAAGCCTGAAATGTTGATTTCTCTATTTCCATGTGTTGTTAAAGCTGGATTGAGGAGATTCAGTCGGATGAGAAATTGGAACAGGTTAGCAACCTGTTTTTGTATCACAATATTGAATATCAAGGGTGGTAGTGTTCTTGTGGAGTCTTGTATGGCGGAGGAGAGATTTACTAGTCTAGTTGATTTTCTG
The DNA here is from genome assembly GCF_018873765.1 of Telopea speciosissima. NCBI lineage: Eukaryota > Viridiplantae > Streptophyta > Magnoliopsida > Proteales > Proteaceae > Telopea > Telopea speciosissima. The sequence goes on from NC_057925.1 coordinate 54,033,003, forward strand.
AGAGGAAAATGAAGTGTCTGACAGATGTCGAGACACCTCGTAATTGGGTGTATGCCCAAGAACCTTTGGAGTAGACTGTTTAGTATTTTGGCCTAATAGCTGTTTCATCCTAAATGAGTGAAATTGATAGAAAGGGATGAAACAACCGAAAATCCCGAAATTTCTGACTGTTGTAATGCAGTGGGTTAAGTCATTTTGACCTAGCCATCCTAAACTGAAACTTTCAACGAAGGAGCAGATGACAGTTGTTCAGAGATCCAGTATAGTGGATGTTTAGGGCTGTCAAGAAGCCAAGCTGAAAGCTTTGCACGGGCTTGGAAACTTGGTTTGGACTTTAGGCCTGCTTACTTATCGGTTTCAATATCTGTTGCTTATCTTTTTCCCCTCTTAGTTTTTCTATTTCCATTACAGATGAATGGTACAGACTGTGAAGTATGCTCAAGAGACTACTGAACTCCCACCGAACTTGCACCCTATGGAGTAACTTAACAGATCATGCATATATCTGATACTGTTATCAAATTCTACTTAAAAGGAAAATTGGGGTCCCTAACATCCTAAACAGAATTTGGAAAGAAAAATAGAATCGAAATATAATGTTGAACTTTGTATCTTCCTCATGGATCAACTCCTTTACTTAAAATTCATACTAACTGCAGATTCTCTCATGTAGGTGAGCTCGGTTGGAGTTACTGGAACCCGTTCATCTGTAAGCAGTCGGGTGGAATCTCTTCTACGAGAAATTAAGGAGGTTTTTCTTTAACACATTATTCTTGCCTTAAAGCGTAAAAGTTCAACTTTTCTCTGTGGCACAAAGCCATGCAAATTTCACCACTTGGTTAGATGTCAAATACCCTGACAGCTTGCTTGATTTTTGAAGATATGCAACTTGGAGTTGCTCAGTCTTATACATATTGTTTACCTTAACTAAAAACTCTTAAAGCTGGTAGATATGCTAGTAAATACAATTTGTGAAATTGATTGTTGAAGTATTTACCCCTCGGATGCACAATGGGATGATCCTGCAATAGGAATTGTCGTTTAGTTTGCCCAGCATTAAGAGATAAGCAACAGACCACATAAATAATCCATCGCAATCATGGTTGGGGTGATTTTATTGATGATATTTTGGGTTCTCAACATAAAATAATCCATTGCAATCATGATTGGGATGATTTTATTGATTTTAACCGAGTTATAGGAACATACATCATCTATGTCTAAATCTATCTCTATTCTGAATCTCTGATAACAGAAAACAGCTAAACCAGTGGCAGTTGGATTTGGCATATCAAAACCGGAGCATGTGAAACAGGTCAGCCATAGCATACATGACAATCACACACACATGGCATATGGAATATTTATGCTTCCATTCAAACTCTATTCAGTGCAAGAACCTTATATCATGTCAACTCTCATTTGATTCAGATAGCAGGATGGGGAGCTGATGGTGTGATTGTTGGTAGTGCCATGGTGAAATTGCTGGGTGAAGCGAAATCTCCCGAGGATGGGTTGAAAGAGCTAGGAACATTCACCAAGTCCCTAAAGGCTGCACTCCCTTAAGGACAGTGTGTTGGACCTTATCAAGTGTGTAATTGGATTTATTTAAAGATCTTAAGTATCATCCCTACTTCAACATCATCTCCATTTTTTCTAATATTGAATGAATCTCAGCTTGCATGGAATGTGAATTGTCACCCACAAGAAATTCATGAACTGTGCCATTCACCTCTATTAAGCTGCACCCAGGTGCTTTCCTCAGACCACTCTCCTTCATTTCTTTCCTTAGTCTCATAACTGCGTCCCATCTAGAGGCTTCTGCATACATGTTAGACAGCATTACATGTGCCCATGGATCGGATGGGTCTAATTCAAGTAGCCTCTTGGATGCAATCTCACCAAACTCCACATTGTTGTGGACTTTACAAGCACTTAATAAAGCTCCCCAAATGACCGTATTAGGCTTCATGGGCATTTCAATTGTGAGATTGTATGCCTGTTGCAGACATCCCATTCGACCCAGAAGATCAATCATACAACCATAATGTTCAATCTTAGGTGCCAAATTATGAAGTTGCTTCATTGAATGGAAAAACTTCCAGCCTTCCTCTAGAAGTCCTGCATGTGCACAAGCATTGAGGACTCCCACCATCGTGACATCGTCTGGTTGCACCTTTGCTTCTTGCATCTGATGGAAATGATATAAGGCCTGCTTGGAATGTCCATGCATTGCTAGTCCACATATGATGGATGTCCATGAGAAGAGATCTCTCCTAGGGATTTTCTCAAAAACTTGAAGTGCCTTATCAATGCTGCCACACTTAGAATACATGTCAATCAAACCAGGATCTAAAGTCGACTCCAAGTTCAACCGGTTCTTCTCCAAGTAGGCATGAATCCAAGTACCAGTGTCCAAAGCCCCAAGACTCGCACAGGCAGAGAGGGTGATCAACAAGGTCAATTTGTTAGGCTTCACACCTGATGACTCCATCTGGTGGAAGAGAGTTAATGCCTCCTTGCAACGGCCTACACGAGATAGTCCTCCAACCATAGTGTTCCATGATACTATATCTGGGTTTGGCATCATCTTGAACAATTGATATGCAAGGTCGATGTTATCGTGTTTGATGCATTGTTGAATCATGGTGTTCCAAACCACAACATTCTTCACTGGCATCTCACAAAACAAACGATGTGCAAAATCTAAACTCCCACTCTCACCATACAAAGTTAAAAATCCGCTACATACAAAAGCATCCATATCTATCCCACTCTTGCTTATGAAGCCATGCATTGTCTTTGCCATGTCCAAGTCACCCAACTGACTACAAGCTGAAACAATAGTTGCCAGCGCCACAGCATCAGGCATCAGGTCCAATTCCCTCATCTTGCCAAAGAGTGTCAGCGCTTCTTGTGGGTTCTTCTCACAAACATAGGCACGCATGATTGCAGTCCACAATACCAATCCTGGTTGAGGTACTTCGTCGAACACTTGATGTCCTTTATCCACGAATCTGCAAGCTGCATAGAATCCAACTAATGAACTAGAAACAAATTGATTAGTCCCACATCCCGTTTTAACTATATTTGAATGGATCTGTTCACCCTGTTGGAGATCCAATCGAGCAGTCAAGGCTCTGATAAGGTATAAAAAAGTGTGGCCACCTGGTCTGGCACCGGTTCCAAGCATTTCTTTGTAGACCAAAAGAGCTGGGTTTATAGAACCTGCATCATTGTCTGCAAGCTTCTTGATCATGGTATTCCATGTGAAGATATTGGGTGAAGGGATTTGGGTAAATATTAAACGAGCATAATCGGATTCAACGAGTGCAGGGGAAGCGAGCAATTGACTGGCAGCGAAAGGATCTTTGATGATGCCAGAAATTATCATGTGGGCGTGGATCTGACGAAGTTTTCGGGCATCAGTGATGGTGTCTAGCAGAGAAAGGAAGGCTGTGGTTGATGTTCTTGCGGTCTGCAGAGTAGGGGTACTGAGATCACGTAGAACACAGTGGAGACCTTCCATGCAGGAATTTCTTCCAATCATGTTTATTAGGTTCCTTTATTCATTGCCGAGAGAAAAAAATGAATCTTCCAAAAGAGTTAAGCAAGGACAATTTATACTAACCACCTGTGCATAGATATTCGAAAGCAGCAATTAGGTGAGCCTGAACTTACTTCAGTTGCCGTGCATCCTTGCACAGGCTTGCTAGCCTAGTGATTAGGTCCTCCTCCATCCTAACCCAGCTGCAATCACCCATATGGTTGGGCTCCTAAGAGACAGATTCCTCTCGCTGTTGCAGCGAGGGCAGATGTTTATAGACCAACTAAGACAAATTCATGCGCAACTGATCATCAATGGTCTTAATTGTTGTCGGGCAGCTTCAATGGTGGGCAAGTTGATCGATTGTTATAGTGTGGTCTCAGCTTCAGGGGGCATGGATTATGCCCGTCTAATCTTCAGGTACGCTGAAGAGCCAAACGTCTTCATATATAATGTAATGATTAGATGCATGCCGCCCAAGGAGGCAACTCAGATCTTCGCCCATGGAATTGCTATGGGGAAGTTGGTGTTCGACAATTTCACATACACATATGCACTCGGAGCATGTGCTCGATTGTCATCATCGATGGGATTATGGGAAGGTAAGCAGATACATGCCCGGATAATCAAGGTGGGCTTCACATCGGATGTCACCGTGCAAACGACCTGCTTACATTTTTATGCAAGGAGAAATGAGCTTCCCTCAGCCAGGCAGGTGTTTGACGAAATGCCTGTTAGAACTAGTGCTTCTTGGAATGCAATGATAACGGGTTATTGTTCACAGAGAAGAGGAACCAAGGACCATGCCAAAGAGGCATTGGTAGTCTTCCATGCCATGCTGCTTGACTGCAATGTAAAGCCCACTGACACAACAATGGTTGGTGTGCTCTCAGCGTGTTCTCATTTGGGAGTGTTAGAGACAGCAAGCTGTGTTAATGGGTATGTACATAAAGTAATACACGACCCAGAGAATGATGTTTTCATTGGCACAAGCCTTATCGATATGTACTCGAAATGTGGGTGTCTGAGTAGTGCATTGAATGTGTTCAAGCGAATGAAGGAGAAGAACATATTGACTTGGACTGCAATGATGGTAGGCTTAGCCATCCATGGACAAGGCAAAGAGGCTTTGGAGCTATTTGGTTCAATGGAAGCTGATAATGTAAGACCAAATGCAGTCACCTTCACCTGTCTACTATTTGCATGCTGTCATGCAGGACTTGTCGATGAAGGGCTCCAACTCTTCAACAATATGAGCAGCAAATTTGGCATTAACCCTCAAATCCAGCACTATGGCTGCATTGTTGACCTCCTCAGCCGTTCAGGCCACCTACAAGAAGCCTTTGAATTCATAATTGATATGCCCCTTGAACCTGATCTTGTATTGTGGAGGAGTCTGCTAGGAGCATGCAAAGTTTATGGGGATGTTGTGATGGGTGAGAAAGTGGGGAAGCTCCTGCTCCAGCTGCAGCAAGAGCAGGGTTCTTGGGATTCATTGTCTACATGTGAAGACTATATAGCTTTATCAAATATGTATGCTATGGCACAGAGGTGGGAGGATGTGGAGATGGTGAGAGAGACTATGAAAGTTAAGGGAATACAAACTAAACCTGGTTGCAGTTTGGTTCAATCTGCAAGCCTCCTCTTGGCTGAGCAATAATAGTTCATTATTCATACCAAGTTATCTCTTTGGTAGTCTTTGAATGTATCCGCATTGAAATTTGGCAAATTTATGGGTTCCATTGTCATTTGAGTCCATGAGGTTGGCTTGATGCTTCGGATCCGGATCCTCTCCAACTACTTGGACGTCCAACTCATCTCTAACCACCCATCCATTGGCTGGAAGGACTTGGACACGCATCCAAACACTTGCCAACACCTGTGGATGCCCGTCCAAGTCCTCTCCGCCGTTAAAAGGGTGGTTGGAGAGGATTTCCCCCCCCCCCCTCACTCAATAAGATAGACTCAGCTCTAGTAATTAGTGCATGAAGATGACTTGATGCTTATGGTTCAGCTCTAGTAATTAGGTCAGCTTAGATTTTCATCAAATTAATTCATTTTAATCATTCCTTCACTCATTTTTTATGATAACTAGAGATGACTTCATCTGAGTGAAAATTGATGGCCTAAAGATGCTATGAAATATCAAATTGAAATAGCCTCATTCCAAGTTGAAGGATTTATATGAACAAATGTGTGTTATTGGAGAAAGAAGTGCATCTGTATTCCATGGAGTATGTTCTAGTTGAGTGTGTCCAAGACGCCAGTGTAAAATAGAATCTTTCATGCCAAACCAATGAAGATATAAGAAGTGACATTAGACAGTTCTATAGGAAGACCCACATTACATGATGAGGGAACATGGATGTAGTTCATGGTATCAACATTGATATTCCTATTAGTATCGTTTGCTGATGATATCAATACCGATACATATCAGACCATATTAGGTTGATACTGGATCAAAAATTCATTTTCACCAAAAAAAAAAAGAGACTTTATACAATATTGGCTGGTTCGCATCAATCACGAATCAATCAAGTATCAGTATGCCTAGTTGATCCGATATCGATACCTAAAACCATGTGAAAGAAAGCATAGAAAATGTTAAGAGGAAAGAGAGGGTGAGAGGGTGGTTTGGGGATTCAGGTCCTCTGTAGCGCGGCAGAGTTTGTAGTGCATCATTCGATGGCCTGTAGTGCTCGGGCACGTAGCCCAACACACAGGTGGAGTGTTGGGCTGCATGCCCAAGCATTGTGAGCCGTTGGATGTGTACTACAGTCCCTATTGCGCTACAGAGGAGCCCAACTCTTGGTTTGGCCATCATTTTCTCAAAATAAAAATACACAGCTAGTTCGGAAAGTATGGTTGTCAGCAGGTGTGTGCGCTTTTGTCAAGAGTGGGCACAAACATCTCTACCAGAGGAGCAAAAAGGGCAGCACTTACTGGTATCCTAGGCCAGGCCCACACTAGCTTGTCTATGAGTTCAATCATAATTTATTCAATTTCATATCTAATTGTTTAAAAGATTATAATTTTATATGTATTAATTAGATATAAAAAAAAATCATATATAATCGGGAAAAAGATTCTTACGATGTTGGATGGTTGGAGTGGGAAAGAATTAACACACTTTTTTTTACATAATGAATCATGACTGATAGGGTTCACATTGACATTCTCTCCCTAATCAATATATATGTGGGTACTTAGTCGAACGAAATTCGTCTCCCCACCTTCCCATTACTGTTTTCCTCTCTGGTCGTCTCTGGCATAATAAAAAATTCCATCCTTTAATTATTTTAACCGCCTTGCCATCGTGAAATGAAAAATCTCATCCCTGTTAAATGCCTCCACGAGCTCTCACTAGTCAATATGGAGTGATATTGTTGTGTCTAAAGGCAGAAAGTTAGCAGCCACTCGTTGTGAGGGTACTTCTCATAGTAAAGAGACAAAACAAAAAATCCCCATGCCTAGTGCCCAATAAAGGGATAGACGAAATTTTAGAAGCAATTGGATGGGCAAAGAGTGAATTTATTAAGGGCGCATTCTAATTCCTCTTTGTTAATAACTCGGGAAAAAGATCACTACTTGGTGGTGTTTCCTATGCCCTCTCACAAGGCACCGTGAGATGACTCCTCTGCCCTCTAGATAGATACCCAAACATGCTCATCCATTGGCCCAGATGCTTGTGTAGAGACCATGCGACCAAATAAAGATCTTTTGCCCTAATAACTATGACACCTTTTGAACAAACCCAGGGTGGTCAGACGGTCAGATCCTTTAGGATCAATGTAGACACTAGGCCATTTTGGCAACCAAGGATCTTGCCAAATATCTACGGAATCTCCTAAGCCAACTTTCCAACAAATCAACCTCTTTAGATTGAAAATTGTAAAAATAATATTGTTCCAAATCCAAGATCTTTTTTTTGACTAAAATTTTGTAGCTAGTATAATCCCCACAAAAAAATATCTTACTTTTAAACCCCAATTCCATAATGAAGTAGAGGTAGTAATTAACCTCCAACTTAGCCTTAGCAACAATGCTTCATTATGTATAGAATTTAATCTAAAGCCTAATCCACCCAGAGACTTTGGTTTCAAGAGACTAACTTACTTTGCACTAATTACCAAAAAAATAAAAAATTTACTTTGCACTAAATCAATAACTTTAATAACGACTTACTTTTAGACTTACTTGACACCAGGGGACTCCTAAGTAAAGAGAAGTCAACGACATCTCTTTCATACCAAGATGAGTGCAAATTTGCTACCTTATAGTCTAAGGGTTATTTTTGCTAAAAAGTATTTTGCTCTTCTCTCAATTGACCTTTTGTCCTACAATTTATTGAAATAAGGCATGAACTGCTTGAATCAACTGTAAATCTGTGGAGAATGGATCCTCTGTCGTACTGTAAGGTGTGTGGTGCACATCCTGCGATATAGCAGAGACCATGTGTTGCATATCCTATGGCACAACAGAGACCATGTGTGCCATGTATGCTCCACTGGCACACATGGCCTCTAATGTACCGCATGATGTGCACCACACACTCTACAGTACGACAGGGGTTTTTTTATTCATATTTGTGAGCTTTGCATGATAAAAGAGAAAAATGTCATGCGCCAAAAAAAAGTAAATCTGAAATTTCAAGGAAAAATCTTGACACTTTAATTCCCTTAAATCAATTTGGATCCATACATGATAGAAGTAGTGTGGACAATCCCTCAATGGCCAAAATAAAATAGTAGGTGCTTAAGGGACAACCTTGTCTGAAACCTTTAGAAAGCTTGAAAAAAATTAAAACTAGTACCTTTAAGTTTAATAGAATACGTTATTGAGAAACCCTGATATGGTTACATCATTATTTAAAAAAACCAAAAAAATGGAAAAGAATCCTAATGTTACCCATCATATTTACTTTTATAAAGTATCATATAGTGAATTATTTGATGTGCACAAGAAAGAATCATTACATTATTACTGAAAAAAAAAATAAAAATCATAAGATCCATCGCAAGGCCGCGATGGAAAATGAATCAAATGTTCAATCATATGGTCCCATATTCCCATTAAAAGTTCTTCCCTTTTTTTTTAGGGTGAAGGAAAATTTTTATTTAAAAAATAAAAAATAATTCTATATAAGAGTGTAGCTCTTATGCCTAAACACATGATAGGACAAAATAATCGCCCCATCTCTTGTGAATGGTTGAAATTCTGTCCTTAGTGATGTTTTCTTGTGCGCTTCCACCAACCTCGCATTAACAGAGGGGCCATGCTCTTGATAGAAAGCTCTTCCCATAAATAAAACAAAATGAGGTTCCCAAGGCAGCGAAAAGATTCAAAGACCCAAATTATCAAACTATATTGCATTAAAGTAGGAAATATGAGAGAGAATAAAAAGGTTGGGCTAATATCAGGAGTTGTGGGCATTATGGTGTTGGATTTTTCGGTCCATATTGGGTCCTCTCATTTGGCACGTATGTGCATGCGCTTAATCTAAGCTGTGTCTACAACATTTTATTTAGGGAAGTGGCTGTGACCCATCTATTAGCCTGAATGATCCAATCAATGGCATGTGAAATCGGGTCAATTTTCATTCATTGATTTTGAATATTGTATATCCATACCTTGTGCTTATCATGTTATCTATCTGTTTTATATATTCCGTTTTCGTTGGTTTAGCGTTGGATGCGCATGAATGAATATCCTTCTTTCTACCCAATTAAAAAAAAAAAAGTTAGACTAATTATTCCTCGGACCGGAGAAGGGACAGGCCAAAAACAGCCACCGGTCCCATCCAAAAGCAGCTTAGCAGCCCCTTCCCTTTGGGATTTTGTGAAAAAAGTCGTCTCTCCCGGCCTAATTTACTTATCTATTATTCTATTCCAATGAAAATAAAAGCAAGAACCAAACAAGCGATTGCGTAGAGAAGAACGTTTTATCAGAAAAAGGGTTTGCTACTTTGCTTGTGTGATTCCGTGTGCGTCTGTGTCTGAGAGAAAGTGAAAAGAGAGAGAGAGAATATGGAGAGAGTGTTCTCAGTTGAGGAGATTTCTGACCCGTTTTGGCCAACGCCGACAGCACCGCCATCTCACCCAACCACGCGAACAGATGACGAACACAACAAAATGAATCGCAGCTATTCCGAATGGGCTTTTCAGAGATTCCTTCAGGAAGCGTCAGCATCAGAGAATTCTCCATCTCCGGCATCATCATCCGCCGCCACCACCACCACATCTCCATCTGCTGTAATTCCCTCCAGCTCTGTTTCTCTCCCTTCGTCTTCAACCAAGAGAGCTAGCGATGCCGGACGTGAACTTGATGACGATGTTATCGAGATCAAGGACCCTCCTCCTGTTCCTCTACCTCAGCTTTCAAATCCTTATCCGCCTAACGTTCCCATTGATTCCGAGGAGTACCAAAATTTTCTCAAGAATCGTCTCAAGCTTACCTGTGCTGCTGTTGCCTTGACTCGGGTATCTGTTCTTCTTCTTTTTTTTTTTTTTTATACCTTTCTTTGATTTGTGTTTTTCTTTTCCCCAATTGGTTGATTTGGGTCTTTTCTTATGTTTGCGATGGGATCAGTTTTCCTATTTCTTCGACTGGGTTTTCCTTAAATTTCCCTTATGATCTATGTCGATATCAAGTTTGGATTTGCTGCGTGCAATGTAATTGCTGGTTCCACCACCGTGATTCCTGTCTCCTTGTTCTTTACGACGTTTTTATTTGTTCGGATTTTGTTAGAAATTTTTTTTTCGCGATATTAATTTTAATGTTTTTTGTTTTGTTGGGGATCTTTCGCATGTCTTATGGGATATATCACTCATGTTCGTTGATGCATGGTAGGCTCGGTATTGAGAAGTCTATGAATTCGTACCTTTCGAGTTCGATTCAATTGGCTCTTTGAAATATTTGCCTTTTTTAAGACTGTAGCTCCACTGCTTTCTGTAGTTAGGGAATTCGCACAACTGCATAGTAAGCTTAAAATTTTATTGACGTGGGCATCGGTACATCAGGAACACGACATCAGCAGATCATGAACGATGAAAGTGTAACTCATGTTACTTTTGTTGGCTTACCTTATTCCTGTATGACTGAAGTGTATGCAGTCCTAGTGGGTATTGAAGAATGAGGGAGTTGCAAGGAAAAACTGTACCACAAACGTTTAGTTCTGTCGGGTAAACTATTTTGTTTGTATCTCTACCTGAAACTTATGGAGCCTTTGGTAATGATTGCTTGAAGCAAGAAAATTGGAGGCAGTTTGTCCAGTGCAAGGAAAGAATGTTTTGACAATAATGTTACTTGACATAACTGAACTGATAGATTCTCTATCTCCATCTATCCCTGAAAATGTATAGAGTAGTTTTGATTCTTTGGAATAGAAAGTTGGATTGCCTTCTTGTAAATGTTGTGTTAAGTCTCAAAGGTATGTGAAATGGAAAAGTGCGTCATTAAATGCTTTTGAGACTTCTTTTATGAGCTGCATTGTGCCTATCATGTTACTGTTATTTTAATGCACTACTACCAGCTGGTTGTTGGTGATTGTTGTAATCCTATACCGCTTGTGGTATTGGTTGTTTTAGTTTGAATCTATGACTAGAAAATAGAGTAATCAGGTACATTCTATCATGTAATTCAGTTTGGTCAACCACTTGTAAGTTGTAACTCTTGCCAGCAATCTTCAGTCCTACATTGTCTTTCTCCCCTCTAGCTTTACATTGTCCAAATCAAATTTGTTGCGACTTATCCATGTGATTTGTCTTGAATGTTATAATTAGTGCCATAAGTTTTCGATAACCGGCTATTGTACTTTTACCATAAAATGCTAAATATTGCTACACTTGACGATTTTCATTAGCCTGCTCTGTATATTACCAACAATTCATTTATATGCATGCTCATGCATTTAGATGTTGTCTTGTTTTCATTTTGGGAAATGGGTTGCAGTTGGAGTTTAATTCTATCCTGCATTCATGCTATATACGTTTGGATGCCTCATATGTTTTACTCATTTTTGTCAGGCATCTTCTGTGAAACCCCATGATTCTACTCACTCAGCTGACGGTGGATCACAGGCTTCAAATACGTCACAATTGGGATCTCAGGCTCTTGGTAAAGGTGTGCAACTCCATTTCTTTACTTTCCCTTCCAGCCTTAACTGTGGAGTGCCAGCATGTCCTTTTATTTTTGAGCCTTTATGTATTCTATTTGCAACTAAGTTGCTCATAAAGGTTTCCAGAAGAGATTATTTATTTATTTGGAAAAGGAAGTACACACTGGCAGTGTGTACTTCCTTCGCACAGTCTTTAAAACAACAAACTCAGCCTTATCCCAACTTAATGGTGTCAGCTACATGGATCCAAACAAAACAAAGTAGGGAAAACTGAGGTCTAAACCAAAAAAAAAAGGGGGGGCTGTAGAGATAGGGGAAAGAGGGATGGGAAATGAGATGAGAAATGAAAAATGGCAAATGACAAATGAAAGATGAAAAATAAAAATAAAAAAGAACGATGAAAGACGAAAGTAAGAGGAAAGAGGCACAGCCCAGCACAATCTCTCTCCTCATTAAATATACTGTTTCGTCACTTGGCTTGGCATGTAAGATGCCAATATAAGCGGGCAACGTGTAGATCCCTCTCCCTTATTTATTTTCAATAGAAGAGAGGTAAAAGTTTTGCTTCACCCATGGTGAAGGGTTCACCAACAAACCTACAGTCATCATTACTCCCCGCCCTATATGTTGGAGGTTGAAAATGCCCACAGCCAAAAGTCTACAGTCATCGTTACTCCCCGCCCCATATGTTTGAGATCGAAAATTCCCTTCACTGTTCCCCTATGCCCATTGAAGCGCAATGATGGCCATCGGTGAAGGAGGAAGTAAGGGAAACTTTTGCCTTTCTAAGGGAAGGTTTTCTAGTAGAGATATAACACAAGAAAGAAGTTGCACCTATGGAAATATTAAGATCTTTTTCCTCTAAACATGATCTTATGCTTAAATGTTTTCCCCTTGATGCTACATTAAATATGCTCCATAACAGAGATTAGATTAATGCCCTTAATAAAACTTATTTAGAGGCACTTTATGCTTCATTGCTGATGAAATAGGCAGTGGTTAATTGAGGCAATTTACTCAATAGGTGGTTTAGAACATTTTGTTTTAAACAATAACAGAATTTTTTCAGTGATTTCTTACATTTTCTTATGATTTTCAATAAGTTGTCCAGTGCCCCTTTATCTGAAGCCTTGTGTACTGATATTTTATTCCCGGACAAAATTATAGACAGGAATAAATTTTTTAATGGTCGATAGGCTGGCACCAAATATACTCCCAACTCCCAAGTACTCATCACATGTAAGAGTTTGTGAGCTGATTTTAACTATTACAAGGATTCCAAGGTAATGCTTGGGGAACAGTTGTTTGTGAATGTTATTTGATTCTGTGATGTTCAGGTAGTGTGCCCTCAAATATGCAATTTTTTTTTTGATTCTGTGATGTTCAGGTAGCATGGTGCGTGCCCTCAAATATGCAAATTTTTATCGTACTTTTGTACTTCGAATCTCAATAAGAGGTCATGGAACTTGCAATTGATTAGATCATGAGGATCAACACCAATACACTTAATGCAGATCAGAAGAAGGATCTGCTGGTGGTGGGAAGAGAAAGAACCTGAGGAGAGAGGAGAGATCACATGATGGAAAGAGAGAGGAGAGGGAAGGGAAAGTGTGCGGAGAGAAAGACAATCGCAAACCAGGAGGGGGGGAAGAAGATAGAGGCAACAACCTCAATTCCCAAAACAAACTAACTATTTTCCATTCAATTAAATTGTGAGTGAGGTCTAGCCTCTTACATATTTATAAATCTGAAAAAAAAGAAAAGAAAACAGAATTCTAATCGATCCTAAGTCTTCAATCGTTGACTGCTTTAGGAAATTTCCTACTTGATTTAAACTAGTAACTAACAAAAGAAATAACTTAACTGATTAGGAAACTTCTTTCCATAAGCAGTGTGTTTGGAAGTATCCTATTCTAACCAAAAAACCTAAACGACTAAAGTAAAAACTACAACAACAGCATAACTTTATCCCCACTACATGGATCCTTACTCTCCAATCGGTTCTTTTTGAAGTCATACAGGGTATGAGACCTGAGCTATGCATGTCTTTCCTCACCACTTCACTAAAAGTTAATTTAGGCCTGCCCCTGGCTCTTTTAGTTCCTTTGATTTGAATCAAATCACTCCTCCAAACTGGAGCATTCCAAGGCCTCCGTTGAACATGGCCATGCCATCTCAAGTGACTCTCTCGTAGCTTATCATGGTCATTTCCTTACTTTATCCTTCCTAGTTTTGCCTCACATCCATCTCAACATCATAAACGACTAAGTACCAACTCTAAAAAAGAATCCAAATAAATAAGGAATCTCCCTCTTGCATGGGCTGAGATGTAGAGTCCTTAACTAAAAATAAACTAGTAAGTTGCCCACGACTTGTGTAGTGATAAGGTTCCTGAAATTGAGGAACTCAAATAACCGCAAACTGTAATACCTCTTCAAATGGGTCCGGTAAATCCTAGTTTTAAGGAAACCATAAATTTTTAAACGCAAGGCTGGTCACGCGCTATTGTTCACATGAACAGTGAACTGGTTCTATAGTAAACCAACTCAAACAAAAATGTTTCAGATCTGGACCAAACCAGCCTAAACCGCAAGGATCGATTTTTTTTCTAAGAGAGTACTGCATCATAACTGCATCAATTCCCTTCTATTAAAAAAAAATCCTCAAGTTTTATAGAAGGGTAGGAATAAGAACACTTTAATAGGTGCTTGCAGCTTGAACAAAATCCAAAATATGAAGCTTTGATGTTGCATCTGTGTCTTGAAACTTGTAGGGAAGAATGAACTCATGATGTGGAACGGCTTTCACTTCACTAGCATACTTCGTTACTTGAACCAAATGCTTGCTTTGGACCGACCCTATACTGTAGGCAATGAAGCTTCAATCTGCAACATTTCTTCCTTGTCGGCTTTGGAATTTCTGCAATTTCTTCCTCCTTCAAATCCTCTTTGTGGTTGCATTGTGGGTGTCGCTTCAATCGGCTTTAAAGAGCTATCATGTTGCAACCCTTTCACGACTATAGTGTGTTGTAGATGAGAGGGCTTTAACGTACATATATTTGCTTCAGGATGAAGAACATCTTGCCTAGCTTCAATCCATGACTGATCCACTAAAATGGCATGTTTATAAGAAGGAAATATGTGACATTGTGCCTCATTGAAATAAGAGCAAATAGGAACTCAACAAGAATATCATCATCTGAATTAATAATGATTTTATCGGTTGTACAAAATATCTACCACTGATTTGGAAACTAGACTTTCATGAAGCCCTTCAAGTATATAAATAGGGAATAAGTCTTTCCATTGGTCAAACAAGCTCTCGTTTGGAAAGAAAAGGTGTCCATGGTCAGGTTAGGCTCTGATACTAATTCATGAAGATCAAAAGAAGAATCTGCTGCTGGTAGGAAGCGAAATAAATTGAGGAGAGAGGAGAGATCACAAGATGGAAAGAGAGAGGGGCGAGAGGAGAGGGAAGGGAGATCTTGGGAAGAGAGAGAATCACAAACGTGGGGGGGGAGGAGGGTGAGAGAAGATAGAGGCAACAACCTCGATTCCCAAAACTAACTAACTATTTTCCATTCAATCAATGTGGGTGAGGTCTAGCTTGTTACATTTTTTTTTTTGGGATGAATGAAAAATATATTAAAAGAAGCACAAAGAACCTTCCCCCCCCCCCCAAAAAAAAAAAAAAAGAAGAAAAAAAGAAAAAAAAAAGAGAGGAAAAGAACAAGAAAGAATACAAGGAGAAAGCTCCACAACAAAACTACCGACTAACCTACAACCAGATCAAACTGAAGGGAGACCACTCAAAGAGGAACAAAATGATAGAATCATACCCAAACAACCAATCACCTACATATAAAGTTGACCTTCTTCCCATTAGGATTATAGGGAGGAAGGGGAGGAATCACCCAGCTCCTACTTAAATTCTTAGAATCTAAGGAAGGACTCTCCCAATCTAGCTCCAAGATGATTTCAATATTTCCGCCTCTCTCTCTCCAGAGGGTTCAGCCGAACATAGAGCGCAATCACTCATTAGTCTCTCTCACGTTACTTAAGACTTGGTTACTGACCATTGGTCACTGACCATTGCAAGAAAGAGGCAATGTCACTCTAACAAAACCCTTCACCACGAACGCTGTTTACCAAGCAAAAACCCTTCACCGCGGAACGATTAGCTCCACGAGCAACAGACCCAAGAGATAATCTTGCCACCTCATTGTAGACTTCCAAGTTCCAAGACCACTTGAATGTCTCCACCTTTAGTGCAAGGTAAGGGCGTAGAAGAGGGAACAATAGACTTCTTTTCTTTTCTATTACGCTTCTTATTTTTCTTTTTTTCATGATCCTTAGAAATCTTTGAATGAGACTTTCCACGACTCTCCCATTGAGAAGAGTTCTGGAGCACCTGTTGGGAGAGAGGAGAAGAGGGTAAAATCTGACCATTAACTATTGGTTCTCCAGTAGGGACCGCTTTAGAGATACAGTCATCTGACATCAACGCCAAGGTGAAGAAGCTATTCGGTTCAGAAAAGGGCTGCACGACAAGGCCTTGAATTTCATCAGAAACGGAACGTACACCAAAGAGGGAAGATTCACTTTCTCTGGTCATATCACCAAAGACAAGGTTCACTTTGTCATGGCCAGACTGCATGCTACCCATGCTGCCCATCTGACAACTGGTACCTACAGCTCCTAGGCAAGGTTCACTTTGTTTGGTCATATCGTGGCTAGACTGCATGCTGCCTATCTGAGAACTGGTACCTACAGTTCCTAGGGAATCACCGACTATGCCAGAGCACTCCAACAACTGCAAGGAAGGAGGGGGAGCATCGGCCGAAGGGGAGGTCTGGCCAAGGTGGAGGATCTCTGGCACTCTTTCAACCTCCACTACAGCATCTGAAGGAGTAAGAATCGAACCAGGCCTCGAGCGCAAATCATTTCTCCGTTCTTTAGCTTTCCAGTGACCTTGGTTAGAAGATTGGGGAGCAACCTTGGCGCAAGAGACAGTAGTGTGCGCAAAAACCCTGCCCAAATTGCAAACAGGTGGTTTCTATTCGTAACGGACCTCTTGCGAGAATGAAAAATCATCATTGTCTTCAACTAAGATCGTCTTCGGAAGGTCATCCTCGGCAGAAATTTCAATACTCAGGCGGGCAAAGGCTAGATGGTCTTGAAGCTTAGTTCTCCTATCCGATCACAAAGCCCTCCCAATCACCGAACCAATGATGCTCAAGCCAGTTGCACCCCACAAATGAAAGGGAAGACCTGGCAGAGAAACCCAAATGGGGAGGGAGGATATATCAATATGCTTCAACTGAATATTTTTCTCCCATTGCCGAAGGATAATAGGTTTCCTAGCCACAAACCAAAGACCTTCCTCCAGCACCCTGGCCATATCTGAATCATCATAGAATTTGAAAATGAACGTCCCATTTTCAAGAACAAATATATCCACAGCTCCTTTGGTCTTCCAAAGGTCTCTTAAGGGTATCTTTCACTAAATGAAACAGAGGTCTTTTGCCAATGAAATGACCCACGAGAGTGCAACGCCATTTGCAAATTTCATCTTTCAACTCTGATGAGTTCAGTTTAGCTGCACGAGCTGGAGAAACAAAATGCAGAGAATGCCCCTCATTCCCAGCATTGGTCAAGTTTCAAATGAGGAGTTCCAGGTAGCAGTCGCTTGTAGAGGGGGGGGGGGGGGAACCAGAAGGAGAAGAAGAGCTCAAGGAAGGCCTCTCCAAATCATTAGAAGAGTGCACCAAAGTTTCAGGGACCAGATTTGTGATGACCTGCGTCTCAGAAGAAGCAAGAGGGAGAGATCTACGGAACTCCCCATCCTCTAGGGGGTAGAGACACGGGAAGGAGAAGTCAATATCAGGGAGAGCATGGGAAGTCATCCACCCCCATCGCCTGTTACATATATATAAAACCAAAAACAATAAAAGAAATAAAATAGAATTATAATTGATCCTAAGCTCTCCAATTGTTGACTGCTTTAAGAGAGTTCCTACTTGACTTAAACAAGTGACTAATAAAAGAAATGACTTAACAGATTAGAAAACTTCCTTCCATATGCATGTTGTGTTAAGAAGTATCCTATTCTAACCAAAAAAACCTAAACAACTAAACTGACTGACTCTGAAAAGGAAACCAAATAAATGAGGAAATCTCCCTCTTGTGTGGGCTGAGATAGAGACTCCTTAACTAAAAAGATACTGTTATAACTAATGAAACTAAATACTTATCAGATTTCCCAACCTGTCCAACGAACTAAGCAATATAAAATGAGGAAATAAGTTGCCCACGACTTGTGTTGTGATAAGGTTCCTGAGATTCAGGAACTCAAATAACTGCAAGCTGTAATACCTCTTCAAATGGTTCCCACAAATCTTGGTTTTAAGGAAACTTGAAAATTCCACACACAAGGCTGGTCGCGTGTTACTGTTCACGTGAACAGTATCTGGTTTTATAGTCAACCAATTCAAACTGAAAAGGTTAAGATCTGGACCAACCCAACCTAAACCACGAATTGATTTATTTTTTCCTCTCTTTTCTAAGAGAATACTGCATCATAACTGCATCAATACTTTACAAAATATTTAGGAGTGAAGGCGGGCCTTGGTGCAACGGTAAGGTTGCTCCATTGTGACCAAGTGGTCACGGGTTCAAATCTGAAAGACTCTGTGAAAGCAGGGGTAAGGCTGCGTACATTATGACCCTCCCCAGACCCCGGAGTGGGGGTAGCCTTGTGCACTGGGTACGCCCTTTATGCGGGGAAGTACATTACTGCCTGCCATACTGCAAGATAATTTCTGTCAGTCTTGTTTCAACTGAAACAACTATTGATTAGCGAAAAAGCTAAACTCAGAATAATTGTGCACGTCACTTTTTTTTTAGTTAGGACTAATTGTTCCTTAGTTACATATACTTTGTCCAAGCTGAGAGCCTCCCATGTCTTTGTTTCATATTGTAGCTTCAATCTTTACATAATGACAATTTTTATGAGCTTTCCACCAATTTTTTTCTCTCTCGTACCATTTGTTTATTACCTTGCTTTTATTCATCAGGACCGGGATGCGGTTCCTCTGGGGGACATGATAAGGTTGTTGGGGGTCCAGTTGGAATTCCAGAATTGCCTGCTATGCAGAAAAAAATGGTGGTTCAGGCTAAGCCAACAACCAGTGGGTCTTCAAGAGAGCAGTCAGATGATGATGATCTTGAAGGAGACACAGAAAATACTGACAGTATGGATCCTTCTGATGCAAAACGCGTAAGGAGGTAACTGTAGCTTTTGCTGTTATTGTTCTAATCTTTTCGTTTGATTTAGGAGTTGGTGCCTAAAGCTGTGTCCTTGGTACTGGTTATCTTGCAGTGAATATGTCACATGGCATCCTTTGTTTGTTCCATATAAGCTTTATTAAAAGTCCCTTCTCTAATTATAGCATGGAAGAATCTATCCATGGTTCTAGTTTTGGTTGTTTGCAATTTACATCCTTTTTTCTTATTCCTCTACTGTTACTCAGGATGCTGTCAAACAGAGAGTCAGCCAGACGTTCAAGGAGGAGGAAACAAGCACATTTGAGTGAGCTGGAGACACAGGTTTGGCACCATATATTTGTTGCATCTCTATTGTTCGTCTCTAGTGATTTCATATGTCTGAAGAATTTCCTCTGCTTGTCATCTTAGGTTTCACAATTGAAAGTTGAAAACTCTTCATTATTGAAGCGTCTTGCTGACATAAATCATAAGTTCAATCAAGCCGCTGTTGACAATAGAATTCTTTTAGCAGATGTTGAAACAATGAGGGCAAAGGTAAGCCATCATCACCTCTGCGTATGTTGGTCAAATTTCTTACTGGCTACTCATACTTCTGTCATGGTTGCTGCCTGCTGGACTTTTATGTTATTATTTTATGATCTTGCAAACAAACCTTTATTAAGCATTATGCGTGTAGTGGTTTCTCAGGCATACTGTGATCTAAGATTATGTGGGTTAATGTAAGATTGACAATAAATAAAAACTAATTACCTTTGATTTCCTGAGAGGAGGCTTTTCACGTTTGCCCCCCTTTCTTCTCAAACACATGCATGAGCATGCACGTGCGTACATGCAGACACACACACACACAAAAGAAGCTTTGAGATGAATCCATGGCTGTTCTACTCTTTCATACTTCGGTTATTGTATGTCCTAGTTGTTTTACATATACATGCATATATATATATATATATATATATATATATTCTTCATTCAAGGATTTGGTTTCTTTTGGCCTTTGTTGACAAAAGGTTATGAAGTATTTTTTTCTGATTCAAAATGGGGGAGCACAAGTCTCAATAGCCAAATATTGGTGATAATGGCATTCTAGCTTGATAATACAGGAGGTTTGGGTTTGACAATCCTGAATTTTATATTGTCAAATCTCTCTCTCTCTCCCCCACCCCCTTGATGTTTTATTATATTTAACGCAGTTAGCCTTATAAGCGTGGTTTCTTTGTGCAAGTGCAAATGAATTACATAGAATATATGACGTTTTTTTTTTGGGGTAAAATATGACTTGTTCATATAAAGGAAAAGAAAAACAGAGATGGAAAGGAAATAAATTGCAGTGATGAAAAGCTATGATCTTACAAGAATTAAATGGTTGTTTTAAGCCTCGCACCACAAATTTGTTATTTGAATTACTAATGCTTTGATGAGAGCATATCCACCCCACAAGAAAGGGTGGGAGGTGTGGGGGAGGAAAAAAAGATTCTGATGAGAACATTATTTTGAATAAAATTGAAGTTCATTGGCCCCATCTTTTCATGGGGTGAGGCATATGTTTTGTGTGCCTCTGAGTCATGATCTTTTAGGGGCAAATTTGAATGTCTGCCTTAAGTTTTAAGACTCACATGCCTGCTTAGAAACCGGTTACTGTTGAATTTATAGTATGCTTTCTTGGTTCTTCCAATTGTCATATAACCACTGCATCAAAATTTCAGATGATATGTGAGGCTGATGCTCTTATGGTTGTTATTACTTCCAGGTGAAGGCAGCAGAGGAAACCGTTAAGAGAGTAACAGGGTTGAATCCACTATTCCCATCATTGTCTGAGATATCAACGATGGGCATGCCATTTTCAGGCAGCCCATCTGATACGTCTGGAGATGCTGCTGTCCCAGTGCAAGATGACCCCAAGCAGCGGTTTTATCAGTCTGCTCCTCGTAATGGTGCTATTGTCACTAATCCTCCTGATGGAAGAGTGCTCAATGGCTTGCCTGACATTCCTACTGCTCCAGTTACTCCTGTTGATGAGATGCAGAACGTAAGTGGGGGCACAAAGATCGGAACAGCTTCCATGCAGCGGGTAGCCAGCTTAGAACATCTTCAGAAACGTATCCATGGTGGGCCTGTGCAATGGGTTGCAGGGTGGGAACCAGAAACCCCCCAAGTAGTGGACAACAGTAACAAGCGTAACTGCTTGTGAAGGATCAGAGGCCAAAGGATGTATTGCAGTATATAATTAATGGCTCATGTATTCAACTCCTATTCTTTTCTGTTTCAATTGCAGGTTGACTGTATGCTATCCCTTTGTTAAAATAACTCTCTCTCTCTCTCTCTCTCTCTAAGTATTGGGAGGCAGTGCTTCCCATGGCAATGGGTATAGGGAATGTCAAGGCTGATAGGAATCGTACGGTTGCTTGAACTGTATGCCCAAGAAGGATATGATAGCTTGGACAACTATGATTTCAGGCTTGCAATGCAGGAGATGGAACTGCTGCTCTTGCTAATTTCTCATTAATGTGTGAAGGGACGAGGCCAAATGGGATCACATATGTTGGGGTCTTTACTCTGTAGTACTTTTGCCACTCGGGCCTTATTGACTAGTGTCATTCTATTTCAATGAGATGAGGTATTTATACAAGATGGAACCCGAGATTGAGCACCATGGTTGCATGGTTGATCTCCTTGGTTGCTCTCGGCTTAGAAGGTATGGCCATTGAACCAAATGCTGTCATTTGGGCTTCTCTATTATGTTCCTGCAGAGTTTATAATGAAGTGGAACTCAGCTGAGAATGGCACAAAGCACCACCTTGGAAAGATAGCCACTTTGCCATCAAAATGGTTGCCAAAATTTGGGACAGAAATTGTTGTTAGGGATTGGAATCGAATGTTCATGTGTTGATTTTTGGTGAAGTAATTTGACTGAGTTGATGACCTTTTGGTCCTCCAATTAGGTGCAATATCAATATCACAAAGCTGGAAAATTTTGGGAATTCATGTAGTTTGGATGGCCCCTTGAGTCTATCATCGTTTTGGTAAAAGGAGATTTGCCCAGGAGGAAAGAGTGCCAATGAGTACACGTTGTCTTTCCAAGGTTTGCCTCCCTATCATGAAAGGTTACTACTGAGGGATAGGCACACCGTCTGCATGTGGTAAGCTAGTGGGTGGTACCAATGGGGGCATGGGATGTGGCATCATATAGAAGGGGCAAGGATGATGGCTTACGGTGCTTGGGTAGTGTGCCAGCCTTTTCCCTTATCTAAAACACAAGTTTCAAAATAAAACTTGGGCAAGAGATTGTTGTTTGGTCATGTAGTTTCTGCACCAGTGCGGGGGCCAATGAGAGTGCATGCAGGGGCATCAATGTAGATGTGATTTTTTATTTAATAGGGGTAGGGCTATAAGTTCACATGCTCTTGTGTCTAGGTGCAACAGCCAGGAGACTAGGTAGTGTTCTTTTCCCATAAAACTTTTACTACTTTTTTTGTTTGTCCTTTTCTTTTGTCTCTTATAGGGGTTTTTCTTTTGGGAACTTTAGTCCCACATTGCTTGGGGATGAATAGGAGGAGAGGGTGTTTTTCGTACATGTACCGTATTTTTTACATGGGCTTGAGCTTAATTATAAATGGTAAAATAGATGGGGACTTCGTTATAAACATGTCTTTACACAAAGACATGACCATCAAAAGGGAGATTCGGTATCTTGATTTTGAGATTGAAACCTTACCCTGTTGAAGTCCATATGGGTGTACCTCTTCAGAGGGGAATACCTTCTCAAAGGACCACCTTGAAAGGGTAACACTTCTATAAATAGAACAGGAAAGAAAACTTTCAACATTCAAATACTACCGAAGTCATTCTCTCTCCTTAAAACAAAAGTAAAGGGACTCCACCAAGGGATACAAGGAGCACTGTTACTGGGTTGCAAACCCTAGAAATGTGGACAGATTCTAAGGATTTAGTTTAGATGATTCCAAAGTCACCAACAAGTACTTGGTCAGGGAAGAGCTTTGTTTGATATTGACTTATCATAAAAAATCACGTAGAAGAAGACCCACAGGTTGTAAACTTCTTTTTCCGGAGAAGAAGCAATGATGATATATAGGGAATTAGCATCGAATAATTCTGTGTCAGCAACTCTGGTAATAAAGAGGATGCAAGCGTTATTTGGAGTGATTACCCCCCACGGCGAACACACAGTCTCGGATCCAGCTCCTTTCCAATACACATATGCGCCTCATGGTGTGCAACACACATTGTGCAGTTGGGGAGCCCCGATCCACATGTGAGCACACATCCCGATGTGTTGGCATATGGATCGGAGACTCCCCAACCGCATGATGTGCGCTGTACACCGTGCCGCGTGGGAGAAGAGCCCAATCCCACACTCTCAACATGTTATATATACAAAAGGGATTTTCTTATTGACACCCACTAAGGTGTCAAATAATTTGTAACCTTGCTTGTTCGTCCATTTAGTATAACTCACTTTTTTCTAGCGATGGTAAATACTGGCATTTCACATGTATTCAAAAAATGTGCACAACAATGAGAGCTTTCGATAATGACATAATGATAAGCCACTTTCAATTTATTTTTGAAAACACTTTTATATTCTTAATATAAATAACTTTTAGGAATAAGACAAGAGACAATTAAAAGAAAATGACAAGTTTTGAATACACCTATGGAGGTGTCATTTAGACAGTCCTATACATAAATGCTTTCTTCAGATGCATTCTTCCATTCCTTGTTGGTTTTATAAGGATTATTTATGGAAAAAGAACAAATCTTCTCTCGAAGACTTTACCTGCCATGTTCTATTTTAATTCATCTCCCTTTTGGCCAAAACTCTTCATTGGGGATAGGGATGTAAATGGATTGGATTCGGCTCGGATTTACTACTATCCGAATCCGAATCCATTTACCCAATGACATATATGTATTTGTAATCCGATTCGATATCCGATGGATTTTTAAAAACTAATATCATATTCGAATTCTGGAGTCTATCGGATATTATCCGATCCAATATACTATCCGATTAGTAAGCAAATCTGACCTATATAGATCATGGATTTCTGACTCCGAATACCAAAATGTCTTTATAAAAGTGTTTATAATAAGGGTATTATAGTAATATACCATACACTTTTACAAAAATATTAAACTAATTGTATTTTACAATCATATAGTAAATTAACCAGATATTATCCAGATCCAAAATGGAATATCCGAATCCGAATTCGATTATCTTTTGGACGGATTCGGATATTTTTCGGAAACCAAAATTCCGGATTCGGAAACCCCTAATCAGATTCGAACATGGAAGACACGGATTTTCGGCTATCCTAATATCCCTAATTGGGGAGATTTTTCTAGCTACTTTTTATTTTAAAGGAGAGGGTTTGCTACACGGACAATGTGCCATTTCATCATTCATGCCTTGGAAGAGGGGTATTATGAAAAACATTAAAAATATGAGGGCATATGAGACATTTTACAAGGGTGTGCTATAGTAATTTGAGTCTTATGAGGGGTGCCAAGTTGCCAACATGCAGTTTTAAAATTAAGCTGGCGTTGTGTAGATCTTTTACCCTTATTTTAATTCAATTTCCTTTTGCCCACAACTCTTCATTGCTTTCCAATTACTTCTATTTTAATTGGTTTGTCTTTTGGCCAAAACTCTTCATTGGAAAGATTTTTCTAGACACTTTTGGTGTGTTAAAGTAATCTTAATCTTATGAGGGGAGGAATTTTTATCCTCTCAAGTACAGTGCACCTATGTGGCACATCGAATAGTACACCACACAAGAAGAGTGATGGAATAAAACTCTCTCAAGTGTATGCAATTTTGAAATTAAGCTAGCATTAGTGCAAATCTTTTACCCTTATTTTAACTTACTTTCCTTTTATCCACAACTCTTCATTGCTTTCCAACTACTTTCTATTTTAATTCATTTACCTTTTGGCCCATTTCCTTGTTGGTTCCTTATTCCATTTTGTACCTATCTTTTTTTTATGTTTTGTTTTGGAAGAGAGTTCCTCCTGATGTTATCATGAAAGGAATCTCATGATGTTATCATGGGAAGGAATCTGCACACCATACAAACAACTGCCCTGAAAAGACATCAACCACATAGGATTAATATTTCCAAAGAAAAAGAAAGCAGCTTGATTGCGCCCCTTACGTAGAGACACATTGGTGGTGAAATGACCACCATGCCTCCTATATTGTATGCTTGGGTGTTCGCTTCCATTGGTCCCTGTACTGCTGCAGGAACCACGTAACCAAGTAGCGTTCTTTCTCCCAAAATCCCAAATAATAATAATAATAATAAATCCAAACGAGAGACAAATAACACTGGCATTGTGAAGAAGTTATTCATTTTGGCACTTCTTAAACTGAAAAGATGCTTTTCAAATAAAGTTTAGTATTTCACCGCAGAGCACAACCCAATTACAATGACGTTCTATATTTCTAATGTAAAGCCTTAATCTTCCCTTTTCCATGCCAAATAATCACTATAGGCCTTCAGCTATACATGGAGCATGCTTCTTACATCATTTTTATTCAAGAAACTACTTTGTTTAAGGTTTAATTAAATAGCTTGATAATATGATTTGCAATATTACTTCCATGTAGGAGAGTTTTGAAACAATCGCTAATATGAAGATTTGTCTCAACATAAAATTTTGAATTTGTTAGCAAAATATGGTGGGACTCTCATGCCACTAATCACTCTCCTTAAGATTGTTGCCGCCTTCAAGATGATATAGCCCTATAAGAGCCTTTATAATCATTGCATTAGTTTACAAGACCACGACGAGGCACTGCAAAAGTTATGCACCAATGCCTTATCAAAGTAGTTTCTTGAACACGTGGTTAGTTTGGACCATGTTTTCTTTATCCAACTATTAGAATGGACAATCATTTGTCTACTATATGTTTGAATAGAAACAACAAACCTTTTGTGACTGTACCCAAAAAAAAAATAACCTTTTGTGAAAACAAATTTAATTGCATGCATTTTTACTGGAAAATATAATGCTATCTGGTTGTGCGGTTTCTATGTCTAGACACAAACCAATGCTTTTGTGACTTTACCAAAAAAAAAAAAAACAAAAATCAATGCCTTTGTGCACAAAAAGATCGTTCAATCCCTAGTGAAAATCGAAAACCAATGCCTTTGTGCACATCCAAACCAATTCACACTTTCATTGGTTCTGACATTAGTGCAGGGGCTATACGACCGGTTAATGTTCTCTTACCCATTTTTACTAGCCGACGTAGTATATAGCAAGGATAAAATGGTCAAAAACAATTTTTACATGTGATTAGGGTCAAATCTGTCCGATACGAACCGATCCAGATCGGTATCAGCGGGGACCGATTACTAAAACCCTACTCGTTACCATAAAATAAGATACCGATTACTAAAACCCTACTCGTTACCGTAAAATAAGATAAAAAGAATAATTAAAAAAAGAAAAAGAAAAAGAAATCCATTCATTGGCTTGCCTAGGTGGCATGTCAAGAGAAAATGATCAATTTGAGATTCCATCAGAATTGGATTCCCTTCTGCTTTCCATTTCCTCCTTCCATATCCCATCTCCGGCGAACCTCTGCAAAGACGCCTCTCTTACCTTTACACTTCTCCACGTAAGACCTTCTCTCTTTCTCTCTCTTTCTACCTCTCGTTCTCTCGCTTGCGTTCTTTCTCATGGTCTCTCCGTTAGCTGCCTGGATTTACTAGTTCTTCGATACTATTTCTACTGCAATAAACTACTTGATGTTTCTGTTCTTGTAGTATTCGACTGACATTCGGCTTGCAATTGCTTTTAGTTAAGAATGATCAAACTTTCCGTTTGTTGCTCTGGTTAATGGTTTCTTCACATCGTTGTTTATAGATTTCTATTGAGGGACAATGGGTTCATAGATTTCTATTGAGTAACAGCATCTGAATACATAAAATGTTCAAATGTTAATGCGGGTTTTTGTTCATATCTGAAATTCACTTATGTTTGATCCCTGTACTCCATTTCCAATTTATTTACAGTTGACTGTTGAGATGCAGAAATTAATGGGAAAAGTGATAAGAACAAGGGAATGACATTGGAATGTTTTAGAGAATTGCTTA
Organism: Telopea speciosissima; assembly: GCF_018873765.1. Classification (NCBI taxonomy): domain Eukaryota; kingdom Viridiplantae; phylum Streptophyta; class Magnoliopsida; order Proteales; family Proteaceae; genus Telopea; species Telopea speciosissima. The sequence goes on from NC_057925.1 coordinate 54,060,084, forward strand.
AACTTGACGCTTCATTTGCACTGGTTTTTGTTCACTTTAAATATTTTAAAATATGTGGTGCTGGTTTTCTCCTGTTATTTGTGCAGAGGCTTTTCTTTGTGATCTTTTCATTTGTTTCTTTTTTTCCCATCTTCGAATCTGATTGGTTAATTTCCAATTTTTTGCTTCCAAGTCCCTCAATATTAATATTTTTCAGGTTTTTTTTTTTTTTGGTCTGTGTGTTTATTGTACACAATATATGACATACATAAGATGCTTGGATTGATATTTTGTATTTTTCATTTAATATGTTTGAGGAAAACTCATTATCGAAATACTGAGTTACCTGAATCATTCATGTCGTATAAATTGGCTTTTATGGCTAGCTAATTTTCTTGACTGATCCCATCTTGTTCAGAAACTTATTTGAGGCTATTTATTCATTTAGTCATCTAGTTTGCAGCTGGTCATGTTCTATCTTTTGATCTTTTTCATTGGATATGCAGTAAGAAGTCGTCGACCTTGTTCACTATGAATGTTTCAGGAGCTGTGTCCCAAAATGAAATGCCATTGGCCTTAGATGCAAAAGCCGAGGAAGAATATGCTTCCCAGGCTAAATTACTTCAAGAGTTCACCAATATATGTAGCATTGACAAGGCATGGACTTTTAAGTCTGATAATGGTATGGCTGTTTCCCATATTGTTGTTCTGCTTTCTGTGTTGTGAAAGTTGATGCCGAACAGTCCTACTCTTGTTCTGTTTTCCTTGTTTATTAATATTACTTATATAATTTTTATTGCACTGCAGGAAAGGGCTCCCAGGCAATGTTTCTTGTTAGCCAAGCAAATCTCTTGGCAAACAAAAGGAGGAAACACATGCTATCTGCTCATATTTCACAGGAAAGTAACCATTCTGTTAGCTTTCAGTGGACCCCATTTCCTGTTGAGATGACGGGTGTGTCTACAACTGTTCCATCACCGTCAGGTTTGAAGCTTCTTGTAGTTAGGAATCAGGAAAATGGATCTCCCACCCAATTTGAGATATGGGACTCATCTCAGCTGCGAAAGGAAGTACACGTCCCACAATCTGTTCATGGATCAGTATATACAGATGGGTGGTATGAAATTTATCAAACTTGATAATATGGCGATGGAAAAAATGTTTGAGAATAGTAGTATTTACAGATAATCTAGTAATTTAATAGTTCTTGGTATGTTTTAGGTTTGAGGGTATCTCTTGGAACTCTGATGAAACCCAAATTGCTTATGTTGCTGAGGAGCCATCTTGCTCAAAGCCTATGTTTGATGGTTTTGGCTACAAGAAAGGAGATTCTACAGATAAGGATTGTGGTAGCTGGAAAGGTCAAGGAGACTGGGCTGAGGACTGGGGGGAAACTTATCCAGGGAAAAGGCAGCCAGCACTCTTTGTCATAAATGTTAACAGGTCCACTTTCACTATGTTACTCAATGCTTCCAGTAGGACAAGGAGAATACTGCATTGGTTGTTAAAACCTAATTTGAGCTTCTCTGCATTTTCAGTGGAGATGTTCGTGCTGTTCAAGGAATTGAGAAGTCCTTGAGTGTTGGACAAGTTGTATGGGCGCCATCAACCAGTGGTTTGGAACAATATTTGGTTTTTGTTGGATGGTCATCAGAAAGTGGTCCACAGAAAATTGCAAGAAAGCTTGGTATAAAATACTGTTACAATAGGCCATGCTCCTTGTATGCAGTTAGGTCTCCATTTCATGAAGAGGAACCTGATAAACTTCCACTCAAGTGTGTTACTTGCCTACAACGCTTCATATTATGTTACTTTGCTCACATTGCTTCCTTTATGTTAAGATTATATGCGAGTTTTCAAGCTTTTGCTGTCTGTTAACTTTGGATTCCTTTATATTCTAGAGGTAATGAAAGCAACAGTTCTGCGATGGTTAATCTAACTGAAAGTATAAGTAGTGCCTTCTTCCCACGGTTCAGGTATCTAGGTTCAAACTTTGGCCTTTGTATTGTATTTCTTTTCCATGCTATGCTTTCTTTTCATTTTCTCTAATGCAATGAGTTTGTAATCTCAATCATGGACTCCTACAATATCTGTGGCTATAGAATGAAATTTCCAAAGCAAAATGCATTTATTGGATCAACTGACCTAGGTAGTCCTGTTCTTTTCAATGAGCCCATGCTGAGAGGTTGATTTTGATTTATACTAAGACGAAATTGTTGTGCGGACAATAGCTTATTGTGGGACTTGCAATATGCTCCATTCAAATTTGTCTTGCGCACATCCCATTTTATCGGTCAACTACAGTGTACAGACTGAAGGTGCCAGCATGTTGCACTGGCAATGCCTGTGGATTATGGTAAATCCCCATTGGTTCCAACAACCGAAAGAAAAGAAGAAGGGAAGAGAAAAATAATTCTTAGAAGCTGTTGACTGAATGTAGATAATTTTATCCTGACAGTCCAGATGGAAAGTCTCTAGTATTTTTGTCTGCAAAGAGTTCTGTGGATAGTGGTGCACACTCCGCGACAGATTCGCTTCACAGAATTGACTGGCCCACAGATGGAAAGCCATGCTCATCTGCAGCCATTGTCGATGTGGTAAGCTCTTCTTTGTTTGAGTTGGATGTGATTATTAAGAAATCATCAAGCAGATCCTTACAGTAGGTCCTTGTATAAACAAATTCATATAACCAGTGGAAAATAACAACATGATGTTTGGACTTTCTTTTTATATTTGGGGCCAATGTTACAAAATATTGAGGATAGAAATAATTCTTCTGGTTGCATATCATCACACTTCTAATCATAGTTTTCAAAATTGGACCGGCCTTCGAGCTGAAAAGGGTCTGGTTCCCACTCTGTATGGTTTTGACTGGTCAAACTATGTTTTGAAAAAATCTATAAGGAGGAAAAACATTAAAATAGAGAGAATTAAATATAACAAGAAAACCAACCATACGTCAGAGGTGTGTGCTGGTGCAGTGCTCATTGTTTCATTATTTAAACAAGATGCCTAAGGTTTGATTCCACATAAGAGCATCCTTCATATAAATAATTATTGAAGAAAACCAGCTAACCAAACCAGCTGGTTTTCCAAAACTGCGGTTCCAAAACTGCGCAGTTTTCAGAAAACTGTCTGGTTTCATTCCGGTTTCTGGTAAAGGTGGACCCATGTACAGACCGGACTGAAAAGAGTGGTTCTGGTTCTGACTGTTTCAACCGCTGGTCTGGTCTGATTTCGAAAACTACGTTTTTAATCATTAAATTTCTTAAATAAATTAAGCTATACATTTTTTTTTTTCTGTTGGGTGTTAAAATCAGTAAATTCAAATTGATGACTGTGGTCAAATCACAACACAGAATCTTATCTAGATTTGGTTTGCGCTTGTTGATGTCCTCATCCTACAGTATATTTGCAGGTCCCTGTAGTGGTGTCTGCTGAGGATGGTTGCTTTCCTGGGCTTTATTGTTCAAGTTTCCTTGCTAAACCTTGGCTTTCTGATGGTTTTACAATGATTTTGTCTTCCATCTGGCGAAGCATTCAAGTGATACTTTCTATAAATGTGCTGAGGTAACAAGAAACTTCTGTTTCATTTACTTTTTGAGAATTTTAATTCTCTCCATGTGATTGAATTGGAGTTTCTTATATACAGTGGGGAAATATCGCGCATTAGCCCCATTGACTCAAGTCATTCATGGATCGTTCTTGCGCTGGATGGGGACAATATTCTTGCCGGTAATTAACTGTTGACCATTAAACTTTTTTTAAAAGTATATAACAAACAAAAATGACTTTATCCTTTTGTTTCATTTTTGAAGTGTCTAGCAGTCCCATAGACCCTCCGCAAATTAAGTATGGAAGTCCTACAAAGAAGGAAGAACATGCAAGTGGTACATGGGTTTGGATGAATGTCTCAAGCCCCCTATCCAGATACTCTGAGAAGGTTGAGAATTTTAGTTTTTATTTCTTATAGGCTTTTTGTTCGCTACTTCACTTTCAAGTTAATATTGTCATGCTTATATTTAATATAACGTAAACAATATCCATTACTGCTATTTGCCACAGGTTCTATCTTTGCTATCATCCCTTCAGTTCAGTATAATGCAGATTCCTGTAAGGGATGCATCCAACAACCTTAGTAGAGGTAATTTATTGGTCTTTCCATCGAGATTCATAGTAAACTTGTTCTTTCCTAATTGTTATATCTTATAGACTGCGGTAGTCAACTGTGGATGACTCAATGAACAATGAGGAATTCCAAATGGACAATTGTATTTAGTGCAAAGTTGTCTGTAAACAAAATAGGGAATTTGTTTGGGTTTTGGCAAGAGTGAAGGAGATGAAACTACCAATTTTAGGCAGATTGTTATAAAAGTTTTCTTGGAAACTTAAAGGTTATGGAAAATAATTGAGGCTGAACAGGTATGGGTTTCAACCAAATGGCTGGGACTCATGTCTTGCAGTTGAGGTTGCTTTCTTTCTGTCGTTTGAAATTTGATAGTCATCCTGTTGTTCCAATCCAACCTTTAGATATGACATCAGCTCAGGAACAGGTATTGGTTTCAACAAAATGGCTGGGACTCATGTCTTGCAGTTGAGGCTGCTTTCTTTTTGTCATTTGGAATTTGTTAGTCATCCTGTTGTTCCTATCCAACCTTTAGATATGACATCATCTCAGGAACTGCTGTGTATTCAGATGGAATCTTTATTTGGTTGAGATTGTGTATTGGTTCCAGTTTCTCTAAATTTTTCTTTAGCTATAGCAGAAGACTATGCCCTATTTTTGTGTCTTATTCCTTTCTTTGGTTATTCATGGATGTAAAGTTGTGTACCACGATAGGGGGAGTGTCCCTATCATGGACTAAGTAGTTTCTTTTAGTTGCTTTTGTTTTGTTATTTCTTTCTCTGTTATTTTCCTTATTTGGGTTGTTCCCTAGTTGTAGTTAGAGACTAGGATTGTCTTTCCTATTCCAGCTATGATTGTAACTATTTTGGTCATAGTTGTCAAGTCATCGCTTAGGCGTCCAGGCAGAGTTTTTGGGGTTTAGGCGACTGTCGCCGTAGTGGTATTGAACGCCTTAGTGGTATCGAACTAGGTTTGGTCCTTATTTATGCCAAGTATCAGTTAAGTAAATGTTTTTATATTTGGTATTTCATTTATTTAAGATATTATTCATAAATAAGTAAATACCCCTTTATTTGAATCCAATAAAAATAGTTAAAAAAAATCAGATTCCAATAGGAAGTCAACCCCCCTGTGAGTTGTGGAGCAATAACTCTTAAAAACCTGGAGCAAGGCTATGGGGGGGGGGTTGAAGTACACTCTAGGACGATCCAAAAAGCCTAACCTCAGCTTCAATACTGGCCGGATGAGAGAGAGAGAGAAAAAATACCAAAAACCTGGTGGTAACTTGGTATTGTGCTGGATTTGCTTGATGCGAGCTCCAATGCCCTATTTCTTTTCAATTGAGATCTTTTTTTGTCTCCATGGTCTTCATTCATGCTCCTTGCAAGATTTCTTCAAACATTTCACATAATAATCTCTTCCTTGGAACCCCTCTGTAAACTAGGGTTCCAAAAAGAGGAGAAAAGAAGAACAACAAAGTAACTTGACTCTCAAACTAACAAAGTGTGCTTTGATACCAAGTTGGAAGTTAAAGAATGTAAAAGAACAAGGAGAAAGATGAAAGTAGAAGGTTGGAGAAGAAGAGGAAGAAGGAGAAGAGAAGAAGAAGAGAGAAGATGGTGCAATGTAGTGTGTTAGAGAATCATCTCTACCACACCTATATTACTTCACTAATAAGATGTAAGGAATTACATACACCTCCCTAGGGTAAAAGATAAAAAAGAGAAAATACAATATAGGAAAACTAGACAACAAACTAGTTCCTAAAGTACTCTTATTACATAAACTTTAACATAACCATGACCATAAATAATAATAGCACCATGTATTGTTAAGTGTCACACTGTCTCCATAGTTACTAAACAGCACCATGACTAGAATTTCAACAGAGGTTTTGTACAAGAAGTCAAAACCAGTAATATGCATCAAAGAGATGTAATAGTTGGAGGTGACCTTCATCCGTTTGCTACATTTGCATGCTAATGAGAATTTATGAATTCTCTGTTTCCCCACATAGTAGTTGCTGTAACAATTTGAGCCATATCTTGCTGCTTTTTGATGCGTAATGGGTCTTCCTTTGAGTTATCTTAGATATCATATGGTGTTCACTCCCCCTCTCCTTTCTGGAGCTTTTCATGATTGTCATTATGTCCATACATTGACTGTCAGTGTCCCATGAGTAAAAGGTATTGTCACAGAATAGGTTTAGAAAAGAGTTGAAGAGGGAGATGTTTAGAAAAGAATTTGGAAAAGAGAGTGTCATACTCTACCCTACCCATGACCCCTCCAATATATAGATTTATCAAATCATCCAAGTTACATAAATATCCCCGTACTTAATAACAAAGATGAGCCAAGTCTATCTGCTCGATATACTTAACAGGTATCTCAGTTGATTCTGTTGTGGGAGATCACTCCCTTTTCAGAGTGATGCTCTTCAACTTTGATTTTTTGATGGTTGGTTTCATACTAGGGTCTTGAGGCATTTGAGTTCTTAGGGCTAATACTGTTGAGGTCCTGTTTCCTTTCTCAGACCCCTTGGACAACAATGGCTTTTAATGGAATACAGATCATTCCTCTTTCATATGGCTCAAATTTCCTGCTGCTGAGGGCTTCTGAGATTGGTTTCTGAGGGGAACTGTGCTGTTGTTTTGGATGGTTCCATATGACGTGCTTGCACTTGGACGTAAGAGACTTTGACCTTGGGTATATTATGAACATATTGTTCATATGGATACCGATGCGGGTGATTTTCAGTCAATGCTTTGCTAAATCTGGTGTCATAGGAATATACTTCTTATTCATAACACAGAGTTTAGCATTGGACCCTTTCCTAGTTGCCTAATTGTCAAATGTCAGTATGCCACCTGTGGTTCCAAATGTACGTCATGAAAAATCTTCTCTTTCTATTTGATTGTTTCATGTCTTGGCACCTTGGGAAGAGGTTGTTGTTGTTGTGTGTTGGGGGGGGGGGGGGTCAGGTTTTAAAGTGACTGTGACATATATTGGGACCAATGATAGCCTGAATATGTTGATTTGTTTCAGGTGCCAGTAAACCTTTTGAAGCTATATTTGTATCTTCAAGTTCTCAGAAGGATGGTGAATGTAATCCACTAATTGTAATGCTTCATGGTGGACCACATTCTGTCTCTGTGACAAGCTATTCAAAATCTCTATCATTTTTATCTTCAATTGGTTACAGTTTGCTGATAGTAAATTATAGGTGAGACAATACGTCAAATTTTTTTTTTCTTTTACCCTTCTTTTCCTGCCTTCTGTTAAGTAGGAACTAAATTCACTAGATTGAATACACATTGTATCTAGCAATTCTTACTCTGAACTAGCCTTTATTAAATTATTCCATTCCTTTGATTTTTTCTAAAAGCTTACTGAAATGTGCTAAAAGTATCAAAGATCATGGCTTCTCTCTTTATCTTCTTTTTAAGAACATTTAACATGTGTCTGGATCTCCCCTCCCTGACAAAGAAATTAACAATTAGTCGTTTCTTTCTTTTTATTGTCTTTCAGTTCAGTTACGACTTAAGAACTCGATAAAGTGTAGAACGAAGATGTTCCCAATAACTGAACTAGAAATGTTTCAGGGAGATAAACTTGATGGTGACTAATTCTCTTGTTGGAGAATTAGTGAGCATCTTACCCAAAAAACAAAGAAAGAATTAGTTAGCATAATTTTTACTTCTTTCAGTGAGTTCCATGCAGTTAATGTTCTTGTAACACCACGAAAAGGAACCCAATATTAAATATATATATATATATATATATATATATATATATATATATATATATCTTTGTTATTTATGGTTCATAACTTTCAAAGACCATCTAAGAGATGGGCTTGTAATGCAATCTGAAAATCTAGATTATGGATATTAGATGCAAGCAGGTCCAATGATCAAATCTGTGATCAGATCTGAAATTAAGGAAATCTGTGATTAGATCTGAGATAAAGGAAGCAATTGCGTTGTTGAGGGAAGAAATCAGATTAATGGAACGGGAGGGAAAAGAGGTGAGATTGATCTTCTTGAGAGGAAGAAGAGATGTGAAGAAATCAGGTTTGAGATACCAATCTCATATGCCAAGCCAACAACACCAAAACTATCAAAAAATCATATTCTTTTCTCAAATAATCTCTAATTGATGGGGGATCTATTACATAAATAAAGATCTTGTAAAATAAATTGACTCATAAAAGGGTTGCGAATCACACTCACACATGTAAAGTTTCCATAAAAAAAGTTCGAAGTAGTGAGTGGAGGAACTCCCAGGTGTATAAGGGGGGCTATAGGCTAATTAGTAGCTGATGTGGGACTAAACTCCCAATAGTCCCCCGCACATGTGGCAGAACATACTATAGACACTTGGATACGGTGAAAACCCGCTCTGATACTATGGCAAGGATAATGAGAACAACCATGCTTGGCAAACAAACATGGTTCACATTGACAAACAGGGGAATTAGAAATAGAGGAAAACAAGGGGGGCAATTGTTTTTTCATAACAACAAAAGAGGGTGTCCTAAACGCTGGTGCCAAAACATCACAGAATTAACTCTACTATTGTCATGACTCCTACATACATATGACTCAGCTTCTTTCGAAAAGGATGGCCTCGGTTGAAGAAGATAGATCCCTTTTCCTCATGTCCACTACCAATAAAGTTGAAGGTAGTCAAGGATCAAGGTAAGAGAGACGAAAAGAGAAGATATGGGGCAAGGAGAAGAGAGGAGAGGAAGAAGAGAGGAGAAGAAGAGAAAGATGAGTGCAATGTGTTGGGGAGCGAATCGATTTCTCTCCCCTATATTGATTCACTTACTTGTGTTATATGAGAAATAACATATATACTCAGTAGCCAAAGGAGGTTAAACAAGGTAAAAGCACAATACAAGATAATAACCCAGTACCCAAAGTACCATTATTACATAAACTCTAATACTCACCCTCAAGCTGGGGAATAAATGTCATATGTTCACAGCTTGTATAGAAGGTATTGGGCTGGTGAGAGATGAACCCTTTGGTGAAGATATCAACCAACTGGTCTCCTATCCTCTTAAAAGGGGTGTAGATTTAGCCAGAGTCAATCTTCTCCTTAATGAAATGTTGGTCCACCTCAATATGCTTTGTCCGGTTATGTTGTATGGGATTGTGAGCTATACTTATAGTAGCCTTGTTATCACAATAGAGCCGCATAGTTCAAGTTTCGAGGTTTCGCTTTCGCGCATGGTTTCGGTCAGGCCAAAAACCGAGTTGTCTCGGCTGAAACCTGAGATCTCCGCTGAAACCATGCATTTTTTTCTTTCCAAGAGGATTAGGATAAGGATCCAAAGAGGATTCTTGGCAGGTCTTCCTTTCCCATCTTGTGTATACAAGTAACTCTTTCTCCTTGTCAATCTTCTCAATGCTAGGGTCACCTTCAATACAAGCTCCCCCTGAATGGTCTAATACATCAACAACATCCACACTCTTGTGCTTTCCTACATCAAAAAGGAGGGGAGGAATAGGCACAGGTTGAAATGTGTGGACAACAATAGCCTCTTCACTTCCACTACTCTCCCCTTGAAGAGGTGGCATATGGGGAGTAAAGAAGGGCACAAATTCAAAGAGAGTGACATCTTTGGAGAGAGGCTGCTTCCTAGAGAGGATGGATGGTAGTAGTTATAGCCTTCGTAGAAGGGACATAACCAAGAAAAGACATTTAAGTGCTTTAGGATCAAGTTTAGTCCGAGCAGATTTATTAACATGCATATAGCACACATGCCCAAACGCTTTGGAAGATCTACAAGCTCTGATACCAAGTTGAAAGTAATAAAAGAGAATAAGATGAGAGGAGAAGAGAAGTAGAGTGCATAGGAATGCTTATGCTTCACATCTTCACCAATGTCTTCTAGTTGATGGGTGAACAGCTTATACAACTCTTCTTACATGGTGTTAGCCTCTATTGGAGCCCTCTACTCTTCTAGGGTTAAAAAAAAGAGGCACAATGGAGAGACAAGTTGTTGGTTGACTCTCAAACCAGCTTTGATACCATGTGAAGTTTCCAACCCAAAATTTCGAACTAGTAGGTGAAAGAACTCCCAGTGTGTAAGGGGGGCTGTAGGCTAATTAGTAGCTAATTTGGGACTAAACTCCCAACAACACACACAATAAAGTAAATAAACTCAAAACAGAACTCTATCTAGATATTAAGTATTCTAATCTAATTCAAACATTTAACTACTAATCCCGTGCACTAACTTTATCCCCACTCTATGAGCTTATGAATTGAGCCTATTACTATGAAACCCAAAAAAATAAAAGGCCAAACCTATAATATAACTATCTGAATGTCAATTTCAGTCCATTGGACTGCCACAAGCACCTTATGTGCCTCTATACAGGATTAATGTCTAATGCAAATATGCAACTACATCAATTCCCCCGTGTTGAAAAAAACTTGCCCTCGAGTTTTGTAGAATGGAACAATCATCAACACACGATCATCAACCATTCTCCTTGACTCCACGCGACGAACGATCTGACCACGATCCAACAGTACAAAATCAATTATATCTAATCCGTTGTTAAAGTTGAAATGTGGAAGCACAAACTCGATTGGTTCGATCAAAAGATCAACCATTGTATGTTCCTCCAAAGGTGGCTCTTCAATGATAACTGGAGTCACTATATATTCTTTCATCGGTGGTTCACCATCTAGTTCTTCCACCCATTGTTCAACGACTAAGATCAGTTTATCGAATGAAGATCCCATTTGATCTGATGTGATCAGTAATTGGTTCTTAAATTTATTATATTGTCGCTGAGTTTCTTCGATATTCGCTTCAACTGCTCATAAGTTCTCTTACACGAGTAAAAGTTGATGATGGATACAAACAAGAGAGTAGGGATCTATGGTATTAACAGTCAGGGTTGGCTCTGATTCCAAATAATGGGATCTAAAATCCAGATTATGGATACCAGATGCAAGCAAGCCCAATGATCAAATCTGAGATGAAGGAAATAAAGTAAATAAACTCAAAACAGAACTCTATCTAGCTATTTAAGTATTCTAATCTAACCCAAACACTTAACTACTAATCCCCACTTTATGGGCTTATAAATTAGGCCTATTATAATGAAACCCAAGAAAATAAAAGACCCAACTTATAATATAAATACCCGAAGGTTAATTTCAGCTCATTGGACTGCCACACACACCTTATGGGCCTCCATATGAGATTAATGTTTAATACAACTGTAATAGTTTGGTTATTGAGAAGCCTTCAATTCATTTTCTATGTCAAGTAATTGCAAGGTTAATTGAAAGGTCCACCTAAATACTCTTTTCTTTGAACTTCCATTAATATGGGTGAGGAGCTGAATATGAGCTTTCAAAGTATCACTCTTGCAAGAAGTTTAATCTCCTATTTAGAACATAAATGTGGGATTAGCAAAATGTTTTCATCCAATAGATGTTGAGGAAAGTCTTTTTTGGGGGTTGGGGGTGTTCTGGGGAAGATGATTCATTTTCCACTGCCAATAATTTATTCTAGACAATATAACAAGTGGTTGGGGGATGTTGTTTAGAGAGAGATGATGCAATGCAATCCCAACGATATCATACCAGATATAGCAAGTGTTGGGATTTTGTTCCAGGTTAGGAGACTTCTTATTACTTGTGAGACTTGACTTCTTCTTATTACTCATCTTCTAATTACTGAATGATTGACATTTCTTTTCATTAGGCAGTTTCTAATCTAAATGACATGTTTCAGAGGTTCACTGGGGTTCGGAGAGGAGGCATTACAATCTCTTCCCGGGAAAGTTGGGTCCCAGGTGTTCTATTCTCAGACTATCATCTATTTGTGCTTAGGTCTTCAAATTTGTTTCATAATTTTCATAAATTTCCAGTTAGTAGTTAACCATTGTTTTGTATTATTCCATTTGAAGTTATAAACCATGATCTCTTATGCTAACATGTGCAGGACGTTAATGACGTTTTAACTGCTATGGACCATGTAATTGACATGGGACTTGCTGATCGATCTAAAATAACTGTGCTTGGAGGTTCACATGGTGGTTTTTTGACAACCCACCTAATTGGCCAGGTATAGTGGTGTTGCTCGAGTTTTACTGTTGTCATGCTTTTTATCAAGCAAAATCCTCTTTTAACACTAATAGGTGTTGCTGCTCTGCATGTGTGGGGGGACTGGGGATGGATTGGGAAAGTTAAATAGGTGATCCATTTGGCAAATCCAAATGAGGTCTCAGTTCAGGTTCAGTTTCACGGGGTGAAGCTGTGGCATGGTTAGTTTGGGTTCCTGTTATGCCAATAACTTCTATTGAGGACCTTGAGCATTCATGGCCTTTGCCTCCACTCTCTTCTTCGATTTTATTAAACTTTATTGTATTTCTCTACATCATTCCCTTGCCTTGGCCTGAAGATGGTCTCATTCTTGCTCCTCCAAGCTTCGCCAGGTGCAAACAACAGTTAGCTCGGTTGGTTGGTGGCTTGCAAGTAGAATGCATGTCCCCCAGGAGGTCAAGGGATCGACTCTCCTGGATTGCATATTGTGCCAAAAAGGCTCCCCTCCCCCCTCTCCCCCCACCCCCGGTAGTTGTAGATTGTTGGCTTGTCTTAGCCTTCCCCCTTAGCTTGTAGTTGACCTATGGGCCCTTGAGTAGGATGGACAAAAAAAAAAAGCTTCGCCAGGTTGCGTTGGTTTTGGATTGAGGTTTGATCAGTTGGGTTGCATTTGCCAGAAACCCTCACTGAACCTTACCTGTTACCATTCCTATGCATGTGCTCCATGTGTATGATTAAACCCTTTTGATACTGATTGTATTCTATAAGAACGGAATTCTGGATCTTTTTTCTCCTTTTTTTTTTTTTTACTTTTTTATATCCAAATGTTGTCTACTCTATGACATGCAATTTGAGTTCAATGCTACCTGTTTGTGTGATTCACTGTCATCTTTGTCTATAGTTATATCCAATTGTGAATGCTCTCTCTCTCTCTCTCTCTATATATATATATATATATATATATATATATATATATATATATATATATATATATTTATAATGGTCATCCTACTTCTCAAGAATTTTGAGGACTCACTCTGCGCATGAATCCATCTTGATTTTCTATTTGCTGCAGGAACCAGATCGGTTTGTTGCAGCAGCTGTGAGGAATCCTGTTTGTAACCTTGCATTGATGATGGGTACCACTGATATCCCTGACTGGTGTTATGTAGAGGCCTGCGGTAATAAAGCCTATTTCACAGAGGCACCTTCAGCTGAACACCTGCATCTTTTCTACAGCAAATCTCCTATTTCATACATCTCGAAGGTATGGTCCATGAGATCTCAAGATTTATAGTCAATATTATATTCGAAAGATAAGTTTCGATTAGGTTCATATAGTGAGATCATGTGAGAATATCTAATGAAGATTATTTGCAATAAGAAAGGAGAAAGCATGACAGTGGTTTGAAACAAATATGAATAGAAGAAAATTTCTCGTAGTTTAAATTGCAAAAGTTCTTTTATCTGTTCAACTTCTATCTCTCTCTCTCTCTCTCTTTTTTATTTTAAAGAAAACATATTGATATTCCACAACTACTATGAAATTTTGACCTGGCTCTACAATTTTGTATCAGAAATTGGATTATTAAGGCTTTTTTCTGCTTCTCTTACAAGCAACAGCATAGTATTTCTGGGAAAACTCAATTGCTTGAGAAAGATCTTGAGATAGACTGATTGATTGACCTCTACATATTTGATGGCATTTAGGTCAAAACTCCAACACTATTTCTTTTGGGTGCTCAAGATCTTCGAGTTCCCGTTTCCAATGGGTTGCAAGTAAGATCACTCTCTCTCTCTCTCTCATATCTGAAGAAATATGCAGCTTAATTTGTTCAAATAAAAATATGTTAGTCAAATCGAGATTTTATGTCCATTTTATGGCAGACCTCATGTTCAAAAAGGGGAAAAATCTATAGCAGGTTAAATGGTTAACAGAAAAAACTTGACAGTACAAGGAGAGAAAAGGCTCTGTAGCATACTGCGTTAAAATCATTTTATTCCAATCCGTTATCTCAGTGACTAACAGAATAAACTAGTTCTACAAACTGTTGGTTCTGTCTAATAACTGTTGAATTGGATTCCAACCCCACCCCCCAAAAAAAAAAAAAATCCTAACCTAGATTTAATATTCTTAGACTTAGTAGTGTGATTATTATCCTATTCTAAATCTTGGCTACAAGATTCCAATCCAACAGCTTCTTAACAGCATCTGCTGCTTTATTGTACACACTGGGTCTATTCCTTCTCGTCCCCTTTTTCTTATAACTTTCTTGAAATTTATAGTATTCTCACTTTTTCAATCTTAGTTGTTTTGATTCAATATATGGTAAGATTGTTTTCATGTTTGGAATGTGTAGTATGCTAGGGCAATGAAGGAGAAAGGAGTTGAGGTCAAAGTTATTGTGTTTCCCAATGATATTCATGCAATTGAACGGTAAATGATATTGCATTTGTTCATGCTAATTTTAAACTATTTAATAATTTACTTTGCTCAACTGATGAGTGTTTCTTTCTTCCAGACCACAATCTGACTTTGAAAGCTTCCTTAACATTGGAGTGTGGTTCAAGAAGTATTGTGCATAAACACGCATTTCCTTGACAAAATGACTCTTGGGGTTATAACTTGATTAGAATTTCATGATTGAAAGTACTATTTAAGGGTATTTGAAACCCACTTGCATCAATACGTCAGTATGCTCTTTTGTTTGATGAGGATGGTTCTCTTGGTCCTTTGAAGTTTTATGTTAAAATGTCAAGATTGACACAGGAATGATCCTTTTATCTAATAATACTTGTAAACATGCACAGCAGCAGTGCCTTAGTTGTAGATCTTGTTTAGTGTTCATGAAATTTTGGTAACGTCCTTAAACTGAACCGAAACAGGTCTGAAATTTTTCATTTCAGTTTCGGTCAAATTTGGGCAAATTTTGGTCAATCTCTGATTTTTTTCCCCAGAAATTTCAGCTAATTTTGTATGAACTGGGCCTATCTTAATATCATTTTGTAGGACAGAAGCACTTGCTGGTTTAGTACATGGATTTTATAAAAATTCTATTGGGAAAAGAAAGCTGCCTGGTTGCGTGGCCCCTGCACTGGTATACGGGCATACACGACCAGACAATGTTCTTTCCATATTCTATATACAAAATGTGCAAGAGGTTGCTGTTTGGGAATGTAGAGCCTGCCTGCCAGACCTTTATCCCCTAAGGTTCGCTGACCGGTACGGTTGTGTGGTTCCTCTCATAGGGGGGCTGAAAAGACCATTCCACCCCCTGACCGAACACATTGCCCCGGTGGAGTCTACCCCCCTTTTATTAGAGGCACTAGGGAACTGTACCGGGCAGGGGAACCGCAGGTGATAAAAATTCCTGCCAGACAATGTTCTTCCCATATTCTATATACAAAATGTGCAAGAGATCGCTGTCTGGGCATGTAGTGCGGTAGTGCCTGCACCAGTGTTGGGGCCGATGAGAGCACGCATAGCCACATAGGGGGGAATCAGTTGGAATATGATTTTTGAGATATGTTCCAAAACACAGGAATTTTGATAAAATATACATGTAATACATACACAAATACACAATATATATTCCGTGAAGTATCAAAATTGAAATTTCCATATGAAATGCCTAATCTATTGGAAAATTTCATTTATGGTGTCCCTACAGAAATAGCCATCAAATGAAATTTACAACTAGGTTGAGATGAGAGATTCTGATATTGGATTAGTGCAACTCTAGTTGCTATGGTTGATGTGGCCCAAAAAAATTAGTAGTAGATTTAATTATAGCAAGGTTTTGAATCTTGTTATTGGCAAAACCAGCCTCATGCTGGCTGAGATATTTCACAAAACATTTCTGGTATTGGCTAGAATTTGGTGATCAGCATGGTACAATCTTGATATGGAAATGGATCAGCCCAAATGCCCAATTTGATCCGGATTTCTAATACCTCGGTTAAAAGATTGGGTGCAATCACAAGCCAAATGATACTCTCATAATGGTTCCAACCTTTGGCTCGGTTACGAGTGTATAGACATACATGGAATGCACACCAATACATGGAAAGATATTTATTTAATTGAGTTCTTAAATTTGACAAGTGACTAATCCAGATTCCGAACCATGAAGTCTCTCTATTCAATAGTCAAAATAATCACATTAACTGTCCAAATGGAAAAAATATAGTGGATTCATGGGTATGGGATCCTTCCATGGGCGTGTAGGAACCATTCCCTCTTACTGAATATCCATTTCAATTTGCTTCCTTTTTTTTTAATCAAGCATTTGCTCAAGTTTACCAACGAACACTCATTAACCAATTGCAAAAGTTTACAAGTATTTTGTCCTTCTGATTTTGATTTGTCTCATTATTAAAGTTTGGAAGGTATTCTAATTTTACACATGTTTCAGTTAGTTTGAACATCCTCCAAGGAAACTTGGAACAAAAGGCTAGATTTTGTCTTTGATATCATTTCTATTTCTAGACCTCCTTCCTTCACAGATCAGGATTGGTTTCCCATCCAATATCATCAATCCTATGCCCTATCTCCCTCTCCCCCCTCTTTAAATTTCAACTTCTCTTCACAACCATCAAAGTCAGAGCTGCATCAAAAATTTAGTGGGTTTGCTGGAAAATCCTATGCATAGCCTAGGACTTGAATCATGTATGATTTCAAATAGAGCTGATTGGAGAGCAAGGACACACGTAGCCAACCCCATGTAGTTGGGATAAGGTTATGTTGTTGTTGAACAGAAAAATCCTTACCAATTGTATTCATTGTAGACGCTAGTAGATTTCTCTTCCACCACTTGTGCTGCGATGTACCACGGACTGTTGGAGCTCCATCCATCCAGCTTCATATCTTGATACATTTCCTCTAAAAGGAAATAGTTCAGAACTTGTCTCACTATGTAACATCAAGGATCATTATTGACCCCTAAAATAGAGCAGAGACTTGACAACCATGAATTCAAACCAGTCTGAGCATCCTTCATCCTTGCTACTTCCAGCTTACAAACAGCTTCCTTTGGCACTCCACATTTCAGCAGAACAACCCCAAGTGATTTGAATGTAGAATCATCAGGTTGGATGCCTGATTTCATCATCTCCTGAAACGTTTCCACTGCTTCCTTCAATCTCCCATCCATTGCATATAAACTAATCACATTATTATAACTCAGCACTTCAGTTAAGAGTCCCAGTTCTCGCATCTTGTGTGCAACCTTGACTGCTTCTTCAAACCTTCCGATTCCTCTGTACATACACAACATCATTGCAAAGGAGAATTCATTTGCATCTCCTCTCTGTTTCAAGTACTCAAAAATTTCTTCTGCCTGTCTAACCATTCTACGTTCGCTGTAGAGATGGATCATACAATTGGATGGGTACATGTCCGGACCTGCCTCAGATGATCGAAGCAGCATGTAGATTTCTTGTGCTTCTTGCAAGTATCCTACTTTGGTATACAGCTTCATCAAAGAGTTATAGATAACTGCATTCCCATGGAAACCTGCATTTCTCATTGCATCAACATATCTCATAGCTTCTTCAATGCTTCCAACATCAGCAAAAGCATTTATCAAGACACCAAAAACAACAACATCGGGTTTTACCCCAAATGCAATCATCTCTTTGAATAGTCCTTCTGCCATTTCCAACAGGCCTAGCTTTGCAAAGCTTGAGATCACCGCACAGTAAGGGATGCAGTCAGTTACCAATCCTGCTTCCTGCATCTTCCTGACATAGAGTATTGCTTTTTGAGGTAGGTCAGCACTGGATAAAATTTGTATAAGAGAACTATAACTGCATATGTCGGGGAAAACCCTGTGATTCTCCATACTGTCGAACAGTTGACATGCCCGATCATATTTTCCTGCTATTCCATATGCTTTGATCATCACATTGAACTCAAGGACACTTAACTTGTTCCTTTCTTGGTAACAAATGAAAACTTTCTCAGCTTCCAAAGTGTGGCCCCGCTCTCCATATGCATCAATGTTGGCAGAATAGCACTCAGAAGTCATCTTCCCCCTCAGATGAAACCTCTCAAACCAAGACCATGACTGCTTGAGCATACCAGTATCAATGTACATTCTAATAAGAGCCGACTGGGTGAACTCATCAATCTGGAGACCTCGCTTATCCATCTCACAGACAAGGGTTTCAGCTTCCCAAACCATATGTCTTAGAGAAAATGTATACAAGAGGGTACGGTAGCTCACAGGGTCTGGCTCAAGGAAAGCCTCCTTCATCTTTGCAAAGTAACTTGCTGCAATGGAAATGTTATCATGCTTTGCATGGAGAGAAATAAGAATGTTATATGTTCTTGTATCCGGAGGGCATTGGAATTCTTCCATCTTACGCATCAAGGAAGTCACTTCTTCTAACAGGCCATGGTTCCCATAGATGTGAATCATTGTATTGAAAGTCACCGTGTTTGGGACAATCCCTTCCCTTAGCATCCGAGTGAATGTATCAGATGCTTCCTTAAGTTGGCCAGCCTTCCCGTAATTGTCAATCAGGTTGTTATATGTGTATGAGCTGAAAGAGGTAATAGGTTGATTTGCAGAACTGTTTATAGCACTAGCCATGGCAGTTCTTCCTCCATCATTCGTTCCTTTACCAGATGACCACTTCTTAAAGAACTGCTCAGCCTTTTCAAACTCTCCTGCCTTCTTGTAGGTTTGGACCACAATCCCCATGGTTACCTCATCAGGTTCCATCCCTTGCTTGTTCATCATTTCCAGCCAAAGAAGTGCTTCTTCCTTGAGACCACCTTTGCTGTAAACATCAATCAATGTTCCATAGGTAGAGTTTGTGGGTATTACTTTTCTGGTCTCCATTTCATCCCAGAGGCTCTCAATTTGGTTCCATCTCCGTGCTTTCCCCAGAATCCAAAACATGATGTTATAGTGAATCACATTCAATTCATAGCAACCTTTTCTCTTGAACCACTCAAAGATCTCAAGAGCTCTTTCCCAACTGGACTGCACCTTGAGAATAATGCTCCTCTCCTTGTTATTGAGGCTCTCCACCCATGGCCTCAATGCCTCATCCAAATCTTTAACAGTTTCTAGAGTTTGCAAGATCAATGGAATGCGTCCTCCATAACTGGCCCATTTTACCGAACACTTGGTCCACATCTTCGCATGGGAAGAATTCCCATGATCTGGACTGATTTTATCTGCACCACTTCTCCTATTTTCAGGTCTCTCAAAATCCTCAATTTTCCTTCTCTTCCCTTCATCTGGTTTTTTAACTGAACTTGGATTTTCTGCAACAGGTTTGCGTATATCTTCAGTTCTTCTGTTATGGGTCTTTCTGTAAATCCCGCCATTTCTCTTGCTCGTGACAACCAAATTTTCAAACAGTTTCTCATCTCTCTTTTTCTTAACAGATTCAACTCCGTCTAATGGCAATACGGACACACCAACATTCTCCGAATTCTTTGTGGAACATAGAACGTGAAAATGACTAACATCTAAATGCTGGAGCTTTCCAAACATTTTTGCAGATCAACTCTGAAATATTTCTCCCAGTTCTCAAAAACCCCAAAAAGCTCCCGAAACTGAAAAGAGCTCAACACGAAAATCCAAACGGATCATCAGTTCTAGAGCAATCCTAGAATATCAAAACCCACTTCTTCAATATCTGGTATCTGATACAGAAGAGAATACAGACTCACCTGAGACCGGGAAGAACGAATAACAGAAGGGTTTGTCTTAAACCCTTGCAAGTGCCAAAGTTTTACGGATTGGGGTCTCCTGCTGCGCGCGGCTGCCCCAACTGCCTTGCTGCGCAGACACAGCAAGACCCGCAATGACCGCCTTATCCCTGCCCCAACACCTTGCCCAGGTGGGGGTAAAATGGTCATTTTACACCTTGCCGTATCTACGCAGCAGGGCAGTTGGCAGCCGTGCAGTAGACGATCGGGATCCGAAGACAGGTGGGGCTGGGTCAGGTTGAGTTAAATCCTAACTCATCCTGACCCAAACCCATATCAAGCTTAGAGGGGGTTCGGGCTGAGAGAGCTAGACTTGCACCCCTAGTACTCTAGTAGAGGATATTAGATCTTTGCTTTCTTTGTTTCTCATGTATCCTTCTGTTTTCTTCCTTCTTGGCATACCAAGGAAGCCCACTTTTTGACTTCTAGTGTTTCGAAATTAAAGTTTTCTCATCTTGATCTTGTTGTTGTTGATCATGGGAGAGTTCCCCTGATCCTTTTTCTTAATAAAGCTTACTTCTTCAGATCAAAAAATTGGAACGGAACCGAATAACCAGAACCGGACGGATTGGCACCCTTACTTGTTGACATGTTCTGTTGTAGACCAACCTGACCTTAAAACGGTTAAAAACTGGACCTAAATATGATGATCGTTGAAGCCTAATGAAACTACAAAAGAGTGTCATGGAGCTAGGCCAACTTGAGGGCCTGAGGCCATCTCCTTGTCCCAATTCCTAACCCTAGATTTTAGAATGGGATGAACATCCAAATCAGCTAGAAATGGACGATCCAGATCTGTCAATTTGTTATTTTTCTATAAAAAAAGCAAAATAAATATTTCTAATTAAATATTACAAAAATCGAAGTTTGAATCAACTCCCATATTTACACATTTAGATAGACGAGCCCTATTAGCTAGAATATGAGTTGGTTGAATAACAGTCCTATGAACTTTCTGGATAACAAAAGAACCAAAAAACTTCAAGTGAAACATAATGTTATGCAAAAGATGGAAGAGTTTCCATAGCCAACAATGAAAATTCTCCTTTTGTAACCAAAAAACCCAAGTGTGTTGAGTCTGTCGAGATGGTTAAGCGCTTGATGCCCTTGTCTTTAGTGGATCGGATCTCTTGTTCAATTGCTTTCCCTTCTGCGTCATCTGTAGAATCATAATCATAGGAAAAAACAAACAGCCGAGCTGTCTGACAGGACTCTACTGCCAAGACACAGCAAGATAAAGAATGACCACCTTACCCCTATCTGGTTCCATTCAATCTAAATAAAATATAAAACCAAAGAAGTAAACGAGACAAAGTATTGTACATCAGATTTTGAAGTAAAAGACTTTATGAAATCATAAATAAAAGAATGAAGAGAAGATGGTGAAATCAGCGATGTTCTAATCCCTATGTTAGAAGAAAATCAAATTAAACGCGAGAAAGGACATTCAAAAAACAAATGCCAAGAGGATTCTTCAGCCTCATTATATAAAGCACACACATTGTATCTACAGGGAATAAGCGATTGAGACAACATTGGGTTAGACGGCTTTCGTGACAGTATTCCATAAGAACAATTTGAACTTGGGATGAAATTTTAATTTCCAAATGAGAGACTAGTGAGTACTATGTTGCCAAGGCAATTGTGAATTGTGATGCAGAGCAGCATTCTACCGTTGGATCCTCGTCTCGTGCAAGCTGACATGCAAAGTGAAGGTGTAAAAATCCTCTCTAGTACGCATCGGAAGGCTAGCACGCACCAGTCTGATGCGCGCTAAACTCGCTGGAGAGGATCTGGACTCAAAGTGAAGTGTGTTATGACGGAATTTAATCCTCTCCAATTCCCTAAAATGTGGAGTGGGGCAGTTTGGGGTGGAGGTGTCGACACCTAGCAACTCGGACACATTTTTTTTTTTCTTGAGCTCGGCACCGTTGGATGTCTGAGCTGCCAAGTGTCGACATCTCTACCTCGAACTGCCGCACTACACACTTTTTAGGGAATTGGAAAGGATTATTTTCCATGTTATGACCAGGTTGACACTGCTCTGTGGAGAAATTCTATTTGCTCTCAAGCACTCAGTCTATATAATAGTCTTAGTTGTTCATTTGGAATTTTTTATCTTAGGGAAGTTTATGGCCGTCCATCTCAACTCTACTAGAAAAATGATCCGATATTGTTTTTTTTTTAGGGCTAAACTGACATCTCCACACTATCAACGGTTTGAGAATGAAGGCCTCTCACATACAAAATTATCTATTTTTAAAGTTTATTTTTATTTTTTTTTAATCATTTTTCTTAAAGATATCTGGGGCCAAAGATGCTTGAAGAATATGCTCTTTTATTGGTTACCTTTTTTGGGGGTTGGGGGGGAGGAGGATGTGGGGAGCAAAGATTAGGTTAGCTTTCCTTTTCTATATATTATGTATAAATAAATTAATAGAATAATTAATTAATTAATTTGATTTATATATTGCATCTGACACCCCAATAAAACATTTCAAACAATAATTTAATTTATTTTGATATGACTGAATTGGTTCATGGATGTCAATCTAAGCTTTGATATATGAACTAAAACCATGGCCTACTAGAATATATCACAGTTGACAACCATCTATAACCCAAGATTTATAAAGTCATTTGGATCAAGAGATAGGTTATTGGACTTATCAAGAGAAAGACAGAAGTAAAAATTTCAATTAAAAAAAAAGAAGAAGAAATTGGTCAATTGGTTGTTGAAATTCCATTGAACTAAAATTTTGCAGGAAGTCTAAACCTGTGGAAGAAGAAGCCATGAAAATCCATGGCTACCACTACTTTTTAGTAGTTAATATGGATGAACAACCCTGAAAAGTTTGTCGTTTATCTCTAAACTATATTGAAGTGATTGTAAGAGTTCAAAATCTCCATCAAATACATGGAGGTTTCAATCTCCAATGAAACATGAGACTTGCATATATGATGGATTATAAAAATGCCAACTGAAACTGGATCTATTGCTAATCTATTATGCATCCACTAATGAATACCCAAATCAGTAAATTAATCCATGAAATTTCTGCTTGAGATCTGTGTGTGTGTGTGTGTGTGTGTGAGAGAGAGAGAGAGAGAGAGAGTAAATGGAGAAACACAAGAAATGAAGATCTAAAGAGGCGAAAGGAAAGAAGGAAAAAAAGAGTTAAACTAAACCTGGAGAAATATGTACAAGATAAATGAAGGTTTTACAAAGAACAATTAAGAACATGAAGAGCAACACTTATTCAATTACTAGTCTACAACTCTAATGACTAGTTCGCTGGTTCTCAATTATACAACAATTCAAATGAGCTCGGATTAGTGAATCCCAATGGAATTATTGGCAACAGTAAGATCAGAAAACAAAAGGGCAGGGCCTTAATGGCTTACCCTAGCTCTGCAAATCTCTGTACAGTGTGGATAGAGGAAAAACCATCCAAATTAAGGACGGGTAAGTGGAAAGCTCTCAGACAGCATCATTGTGCCAGGCAAGAACTATGTCTTCAAGCTCCACTTTCAGCTCTCCCCACTGCAACTCCACCAACTCTACTCCTCCTTCCCCACTTCCCACTCTCACTTGTACCATAAACAATGAAGGTGCTACTTCCAACACCTCTATCAACAATCCCATCCTCTCCTTCCCCAACCCAATCACACTTTTCTTCCTTCTCTCTACTGTATATCCTAATTTCTTCCCAACCTCCGTCACTCTCTCCACAATCCTCTCTGCTGACTCTATCATTGATGTAAATCTCTTTGCCCACTTCCTCCTCCCTTCAAACAACCCCGATAAATCCAATCCAGACGACATCGATATTATATCAAAAGCGCTCATCGAACCTTTTTCCGGCGACATTGTTAGCTGCAAATCGAAAAGGGTTTGTATCTGATGGTTCTGATTCTGATCCTTCGATTGCAACGATTTCTTGAACCAACCCACTTCCATTAGAGCGTCGATACTGATGCGGGTCTCAGGATTTGGGTCAAGCAGCCGAGTGATCACCCACCTCACCGGTTTTGAAAACCACGACGGAAACTGAAAATCCCGGCGGCGAATCTTCTGGTACATGACGGCAAGATTTGAATCGTCGAAAGGGAGGAATCCGGCGAGGAAGACGAAGAGGATAACACCACAGGACCAAGCATCTGCCTTGGTCCCGTCGTAGCCTTTCCGTCCGACCACTTCAGGGGCTGTATATGCCGGTGTACCGCAGGCCGTGTGAAGAAGCCCATCTTTCAATTGCTCTGGGAGAGAAGAGAGACCGAAATCAGAGACCTTAAGGTTGCCCTGATCGTCAAGGAGAAGGTTTTGGGGCTTGAGATCTCGGTGAGCGATGCCATTTGTGTGACAGAATTGAAGAGCAAAGACTAGTTGTTGGAAATAGCGGCGAGCGACAGGTTCGGTGAAACGTTGACGCCGGGAAATCTTGGAGAGTAACTCACCGCCTCTGGCGTACTCAATGACTAAATACATCTTCGATTTTGTAGCCATGACTTCATGGATTCTAATGATGTTTGGGTGTCGAAGTCGACGCATTACAGAGACTTCGTTAATCACGCGAGGTTCCATGGTGGTGTTGATGATTTTTGTCTTGTCGATTACCTTCACGGCCAAATCGGAACCATCGGCAAGAGACCGAGCGTAATTCACCTTAGCGAAGCTGCCACGGCCGAGAAGGCGACCCAGGCGATACTTACCTAGCAAGACATCGGAGCTGCTAGTAGTGGTGGTGGTCGTGGTGGCGGCGGTTGGTCCCGCCGGAGAATGCATTGGCACTTGGAATTCGGTTGCAGAGAAGGGCACAGAGGCGGCCCAGACCAACCGAACCAAGACACTACACCACCCTCACGTATGTCACGGACTAAATTGTGTTTTGCTTTGCTGTGTTTGATGGCTTCGCCTCTATAGCTTTGTTAACTCTTCTTATAGATTAGAGAGTTCTGTAGGTGGGGGACCCACTCTGTATCGGTATCGTTTTAGTCAAACTCGTCACCTGTTCGATCTGGTTAATTTCACAGAAACCAGCTATTACCCTAATTCATGATGAATCATGAAGCCGACATGGCCACATGGCCACATGGCCACATGGGTTAGGTTAGTAGTTATTAATTAGTGCTATTAATACTTGATTAGCTTGTAATTCTGAAACTCTTTAATTTCTTTTACCCCTTTAAAAATATTTATTTTTGGCACCTTTAAAAATATTCAAAACTGTGGAAATATGCCGCCGGCTACACACATGGTTCTCAGAATTTAGCTTGTCTCTGGGGAGTCCGGCACACCCAAGATGCTGTCAGCCGTTGGATTGTACCACATACATCTTTAGACATGCACCAAGCTGTGTGTAGTATAACTCAACTACTAGATGCCCCCTAGGTGCTACGATAGGCTCCCTAGAGAAGATCCCCATCATTAAATCATCTTTGTACCCCAAAAACAATAAAATTGCAAGCATGCCTCATTGGCTTTTTTTTGTTTTTTTATGGAAAAGACAGTACTGTTGAAATGACCACCCCACCTCCCCACAAAATGAAAAACCCCCATAATTGATGCCCTTATCGTCCCAACATTGGCCCCTATACCAAGTGTAGGGCCACGTGATTGGGCACTGTATTTCTTTCTTTCTTTTTTTCTTTTTTTTTGGTTTTTTAGAGGAAAGTTGTCCTTTATCAATGGAGGAGGAAGAATCTCCTCACCATTAATGATGGGACATCACAATCTTCCACCCCTGTTGTTTGGGGTCAAAACTATCCCCCCCTCCGGCCTTCCCTTGGGCATCATATAATATTAATGTCTATTATAATAAAATTTTCTTCCACTGTAGGTGAAGGAAAACTCAATCTTTTAGATTACATTTGGATGTCAAGAAAAGAAAAGAAAATTTCAAAAAAAAAATTGAATTTAAAGAGGGATAGAGTAGGGATGTAAATGGATATTCGTAAATCCGTATTCGATCCGTGTTCATATCCGTTTAGGAGAATTCGAATCCATCCGGAACCAATTGAATACGAATATGATAATCCCCCTATCCGATCGATTAATATTCGATTCGTTTAGCAGTCCGACGGTAATAAAATAACTGAAATATAACTCTGTGTTTGTCTATCCTTTTAAGTTACTTTATTGGATTTTGTTATCTTATTTTTATAAATTTATAAGTTAAGATAATGTGATTCTTTTTCTAGATTTGCTATTGGTTTATATATATTGTTTTATGTAATGTGATACATGGAATTTCTGAATAATATATCTATTAAAAACTCAAAAGTAAAAAAAGTAAGAAAATAAAAGACTAAGAAAAGTAGAAGAAATGGTAATTACTGAACTCTCAAGTCTCAACCCTAATCCTCATCATAAAAACGGTAAATATGTCAATGGATGGTCGAAAAATCGTATTCGATCCGTATTCATATCCATTTAGGAGAACCTGTATTCAAAAAATAACTATCCGAAAATTATCTGAATCCGTCCGAATATAATCGGATACGAATATGATAATGCCACTATCCGACCGAATTCGATCCGTTTACATCCCTAGGATAGAGTGATAGAAATCAATTATCATGTCATTATGGTTTTTGTTATATTGTTTTTTTTTTTCTTTTTATTGACTTCTAAGCATAGCCTTAATTTATTAATGATATGGAAATTATTTACATAATTCCAAACTTCATAGGTGAAAGTGTAATTAAGGTAAACCTTAGGGAGGTAGGTGAGATTTTTTTCTTTTATTTTTTTTTAATGGAAAAAAATTTGTTGTCTAGTCACGTGCCACCTGTGCCCCAAACACAGTTCCCTTGAAATGACTACCCCACCTTCTACAAAATAAAAAATCCTCTTTAATTGATTCCCTTGTCGTTCCCTCATTGGCCCTTGTACTAGTGCAGACGCCACGTGATTGAGTAGCTTTCTTCTTCTTTTACTTTTTTTAATTTAGAGAATAGATTTACTTCACCAATGGGGGAAGAAGAATTCCCTCACCATAGGTGACATGACTGCTGATAATGGGACATCATAATCTCCTACGCTCTATTGTTTGAGGTCGAAACTATCCCCTACCCAGATCTGGTTCCTGTCTAGTCGTGGTGGGTGCTGGATTATCCAGCACCCACCTAAGATTCTTACACCTGGACAGGTTTACATCAAACGGTCCTAAATTTGAAAGGAAAGTTTTAACCCATATTCACCCATCTTCCTCTCTCCCCCTCTCCTTTGACGAAATCCGACCCGACTTCAGAACATATTCCATCTTCCTCTCCTGAAAAACCGTTCGTTTCTCTTCATCTTCCCCCATATTCTACTCATCTTCTCTGGAATCATGGAAACAACTGGTTTATACCCTTTTCCTAAAAGAATTATGTCTCATGAGGAAGAGAATAGAATAAGGTGGAAGTACATCTGGAGTTCTGTTACCAATCTTGACTGTGATGATGGGTTGTATAATGCTGAACCAGGGAAGAAGCGAGTTAGAGCAAAAGTGGCAGATTTCTTGAATTTTGTGGATAGGCATCTTCAGAGAAAAACAGAGACGAGACAGGCACGGACAGTCCATTTTCCGCAGACAAGAGAGAGAGAGCGCTCTAGCCATGGCGTCTAGGGTTCCGATCTGCTTCCGCATTTTTGTTTTCTGTCTTTTCATTTCGTTTCATAGATTAGTCTCTGCTACCGAAGAAGAAGGCAAGGCTAGGGAGTTTATGGTCACCCTTGATAACTCCAACTTCACTGATACTGTTAAGAAGCATAACTTCGTTGTCGTTGAGTTCTATGCTCCATGGTATTGCTTCTTGTTCTTTTTGTTATTTTGTTCTGCAATGCTAATCGAATTGATGTATCTGATCGGTCTTTCCATCTCAAATGTGGTAGCTCCTATGATTTAGATCACATTAATGCTTGGATATGTACTGCTATTACTCGTTTGGTTCACCAGCTCTGTCTCTCAATTTCTGTGAAACAGTTCCTTAAGTTGCCACACTGCCTCTTTACTTCTGAATATCTGGTTAAGTTAGAATTGGTTGGAAATTTTGTACTCAATGTTCCTTCTTACATCTGTTTATCAAGACTCATTATCCTCTATTTTGGAAGAGTTACTTTTCTTGATGTTATCTCAGTGGAACTACTCTTTTTAAGCTGTACAACACTTGGAGAAAATGAGTGGAATATAGAAAACGAGAGAGAAGAATACCTGGTTAGCCTCGCCATTGCCGGAATCAACTTTGAAGAAGATGAGTGGAATATAGGGGAAGATGGAGATTCTTGCAGAAAGGGGGAAGATGAAGAGAAACGAACGGTTTTTCAGGAGAGGAAGATAGAATATGTTCAGTAGTCGGGTCGGGTTTCATCAAGGAGAGGGTGAGAGAGGGAGATGGGTGAATATGGGTTAAAACTTTCCTTTCAAATTTAGGACCGTTTGATGTAAACCTGTCCAGGTGTAAGAATATTAGGTGGGTGTTGGACGGTCCAGCTCCCGCCACAGCTGGACAGGAGCCAGATCCCCCCTACCCCACTCCCTTTGGGCATCATAAAATACTAATGTCTATTATAAAGACTTTTTCTTTCACTGTGGGTGAAGGGAAACTCGATCCTTTGGACTATATTTGGATTTCAAGAAAAGAACAGAAATTTTAAAAAAAAAATTGAATTTAAAAAGAGAGATTAACATATAAATCAATTATCATGTCATTATGGTTGTTGTCATATGATATTTTCTTTTTTCTTAACTTCCAAACATAGCCTTAATTTATTAATGATATGGGAATTATGTAAAATAATATTTAAAAGTAATCATGATGATAACAGAAATATTACAAAAATAAAACTTAGTAAAATTTCCAAATCCTAGCATTTATATCAGCTTAAAAAATGGTTTAAGGAAGTTGATTGAAATCGGTGGAATTGGCCAATATATACCAATCCGAATTTTTCATATTGAATATTTAGGTCCAGTTTTGGTCTATTATTAAACCAACCCGAAGTCATGAAAAGAAAAGAACCAACATAACAAAACAAAAACTATGATGAGAAAAATTGATTTCTGTGTCTCTCTCTTCAATTTCAAATTTTTGTTTGAGTTTTTTCTTTTTATGGCTTTTAAACATACTTATTTTCACCATTAGAAATTCTCTACAAAATTCAAACAAGATCCAGTGAGCAAATGTTTCTTTCATCTTGCATTGCCTTGTAAAAGTCAAAGATTAACTAGTAAGAGTCGTGCACGTACCGCGCGTTCTCCACCTAGAAATTGAGATGCATGGTTGATTGGTTTTGAATTTGTGATGGGTCGAAGGCTCAAAAAATGTATAAGATAAAATAAAATCCTCTTGTAACCAAGGTTTTTTTTTTTTGGGTACAACTTGTAACCAAGGTTACTTACAATAAAATTATAATTTTTTTTTTATTTTTTTATAATACATTTTTTTAATAGGGTGCGTCTATTTGTAACCAAGCAAGTTACAAACAGAATTTGTAACCGGTCTTTTTTGGCCTCCATTCAATGATGTGGTTAAGTAATAGAAAGTCTAGTAAGGTAATTTTCCAATGTAAGAGAGAGAGAGAGGCACCACCGCTGCAACTATGTTTCTGATGGGATTTTTTCGTCATCTCTTGTCGATCGATCCACCTCGCACTCTACTGTCCTTCGTCTCTGACTGTGCGATAGCGGCAGTAGTTCCCTCATTCCTCTCAACCCTTCATTTCTGAGTGCCCAGTTAGACTAAATAGTCCCCAAGTGAGCAGTAAGCAACGTCCATAGTCTCCACAGTGAAACTGCCAATGAGCAAATGCCAGACAAAAGAGCTACGGCAAGGTTTCCATCTTCGTCGGAAAACATAGGATGTTCGTGATTTATGAAATTTGAATAGTGACCATGTTTTAGTATCTTTTAGGCAATGAATGATCAAATTATTTACTTTTGCTTCACTGTGAAAGGTGTGGAGTATCACTACACGTTACGACTTCCCATCGGATTCGTTGGATGGCTCTGGACTTCCATTTTTATTTCCATCGATTTATTTGACTGGACAAGATCACATGGCCATTGGGGACCGAAATGGGTCAGCTCGAGTTCCTCCCCTCCCATCGTTCTTGATGAAGACAGCAATGAGAATCTCAAGACCGAGTTGGTTCAATTTCTCGAGAAGAGTCTTTCATTACCAGAATGTATCAAGGCCCGATCTTGGATCAGACCCTTTTCTAACCAATCGTAGGTGGGAGTGGGTTTCGAGATATACAAAAGGTGCGAGTAGAGCAGGGGCAGGGAAGCCGAGGTGGACCTAAGGCGAGCGCAGTTCAGAGGAGGGGGTTGAGAATTTCTGAAGAATTGAGTCCCAAGGGCTGCTCGTCGCTGCAATTAGAGGCCAAGAGCTCTGTATCCATAGTTGTAATGGAAGTCAGGCTTCTTGTCATATCAATTGTGAGGTGATCGCACAGTGCTTTTCTATTCCTTGTTCATGATAGAAATAGCAGTGGAAGCCGGTGCAAGACCATTAACCAAATAGGTTCGTTCAATCAGGTTTCATCGGACGCTCTTAGTTGCAGACCCATAGATGGTGCGAACCCAAGAAGTTCAGTGGTCGCGGTGCTCGTTCATGGTTTTAGAAGTGTCCTAGATTTGATTTCTTCTTCTTTAATCAATTGGTTCGTAAATCCTGTTCTAGTCACAGATTTCTTCTTTTTTGTTAAAAGACAAAAGGTAATAATGATATTACAGTCTTCATTGCAATCTCCACTTGTCAGTTTTGGTTGATGAGAGTTGTTTTTGTAATGAGGGAAAGGCTTTTAAAGCTTGGGCTCTTGTCGTTGTTTCATGGGCTAACACATGCCGAGGATTTTTAGGGTGCAAATACTTTCCATGCTTCAGCCAGCCTGGGTACTACATTTTTCTGAATCTTGAGTTTCACTTGAAGCAGAGTGAGGAAGTTCGCCATGGGTTGGTGGGGGTATGGCATAAATGGATGCGAGGGCAGGGGACGGGAGATGCTGGCAGCAGGTACTGGGAGGGGGGAGGGAGAACTGAAGCTAGAGCCAAGGAGAGAGGGGAGAGGGAGAGGAATAGCCGGAGGGGAGGGAGACGGAAACGAAGAAGAGGCGAGCGAGAGGGGAAAGGAGGAGCAAATTATAAAAACACACCCACTTAAAAAAGAGAGTGACATATAAAATTAAGGGTAAAAAGAAAATTAAAATATGGTTACAACATAACCGGGTCGGTTACAAACAGATTTGCCCTTTTTAATAAGGATAAATCATTTTATTTCGCATAAAAACTGTATTAAATAATTTTTTATTTTTTGAATTTTTTTTTTAATTATCTTGGTATTAAATATTACATTAAATAATTTTTTAGATTAAAACAAGAGAATTAAAAGAAAAGGAAAAGGAATGCTAACCAGTGGTATGTGTGGGCGTGTACTTACGCCCAGATAGCCTGATGCAAAAAAAAAAAAAAAAAAAAAAAACAGCCACACCCCTAGACCTTTCTACCTTTTTAGGGGTGTGATTGTCTTTTCACATCGACTTGTGCCTGGGCATAGATACACACACCCACAATAACACCAGTTAACGTTTTTTCTCTCTAAAAGAAAGTTACTATTTCTTAGATTACCACTTTGGTGA
The DNA here is from genome assembly GCF_018873765.1 of Telopea speciosissima. Classification (NCBI taxonomy): domain Eukaryota; kingdom Viridiplantae; phylum Streptophyta; class Magnoliopsida; order Proteales; family Proteaceae; genus Telopea; species Telopea speciosissima. The sequence goes on from NC_057925.1 coordinate 54,091,620, forward strand.
CAAGAAGTTGTTCCCATACAATAATATCAGCCTATTTAGAGCTTAAGTTTTGTTGACCTTTCATTTTATTTTGGATAGAGTTTCTCTTTATCAATGGTGAAGAGGTTCCTTGTGAATCGATGGTCATATTCGCTTTTCCCCTACTGTACAAATTGCCGAAAATGATCTTGAGCTTCCAAAAAGTCCTTGCCAATAGCAATAAAAATACTAGATGAAGAGATTTTTGGTTCATCTTGGTCATGGATGAAGGAAAACTCGATCCTTTTATATATTCTTGTTTATATTAGATGAGATGATAATGAATGAGAAAAAGGCGTCAAAAAGGCTTGATGACGCCATATATTTTATCTTGACAAAATTTATAAGAAACTATTAACATATCTTATCCTTATTAATTCTCCCTTTTTGGAATTATCCTTGAATGCAAGAAAATAAAAATTAATTGCGTACTATGATGATATAATTAATTTTTTTTAAGAGAATTGAAAAATATTCTACGTTTAGCAGGTTGAGCCATCTTGATAAGCTTAATAGATGAGATGACTTTTAGTTCAACCACCAACCACCATATAGAGGAATGCTTGAGCCATGTCATAACTATTCGATGGTTATGACGTGGCTATCTTATTCTTATCATTTTAAAAATTTTTTTCTTTTTTATAAATTATCCTTCAAATGCATAATTTCATAACATAGTAAAGTCTTATTATGATTTAAAAGTAGAAAATATGTGATGTTAAAATTAATTTCTTTTTTATAAAAAATTAAGAGGACTGAAAGTCTTCTACATCTGGCAGTTTAAGCTATCATAAGATGCTTAATTAATAGAACAGGTAAATTTAGTTCAACTACGAGCCACATGGAGGAATGTTGGAGCCATATCATAACTATAAGGGATATTATTGACATTCCTCATATTTTCATACTCGGGCATTTGGTCTAGTGGTATGATTCTCGCTTAGGGTGCGAGAGGTCCCAAGTTCAATTCTCGGAATGCCCCATTTAATATAAAACCTTGTATTGGTATCAAAAAGTCACTCACTTGATATATCATTTGGAAGTAATCTTCTGGTTTTAATTGTTTTGTTTCTTTGGGGTTTTGGGTGTTTTTTATTTCTTTTGATTTGAGTTGAGAGAGCAATTTTCAGCCTCCTTGGGTTAGGGTAAGACAGGTTATGTCCCCCAATTCCCCCCATTGTATTGTTCTTATTTTCGAATGTATAATAAAATTTAGGGGTTTCCTCTGGTCCCAGATAATATTCGGGTTAAAAAAAAAACACAATCGCATTCTGCATGGCACATGATGAAATCCTTATGCGCTAAAATTTGATATTCAAACCAAGCATATTGGGATCTATTTGTTTTTGTTTCACACTTCTATTTAAATTTATTATGGAAAATAATGTGCACATCCCACTAATTTGATAAGAATCTATATCCAACTAATAATAATAATAAAGGGACAGTTTTCATGCACGTCTATGTAAGCCGTGCCAGTGAGAGGACGAGAGATTTGAGGTTTAAATACAGGTTGGGAGGTTTTGTATTTTTTCAACTCATGTGAGAGGGGACATGACCGTGCACATTTGCACGGCGCCTTGTATGATATCGTTGGCCTAATAATAATAATAATAATAGTATCCACATTCATAGTGAGATTTAATGAATAATGTAAATTTCAAATAACACAAATCATACAAGTTGGATAATCCTAATTGTGTTGAGTCAACTATTTTCAATTTGGATTTTGGATTAAAGCAATAACCTCAACAAGATAATGATGAAGGACTATGCCAATAATAAAAATAATAATAAATAAATAAATAAAATATTAGGAATAAGTCTTTAGAAAATTTAAATACATAATTTAGGTTATTGTGCATACCAAGAAATTAAATTCAATATAATGAAATGAGAAATAAATTTAAAATAATACCTAAATCATAAAGTTAATAAAAATACATGTAAATTATATTGCATTTAGTTTTTTAATATATCTCTATTTATTTTGTTCTCTCTCTTCCCCCTCCCCCTCCCCTCTCCCAATATCACCCCTATCATGCCATACATCACATTGCGTAATTGCTTATAACACGTTTCATCTTACGGGACATCATAGTTGTGTTCCCAATTCCCTTGTCAATCTGTTATCTTTACTTCTACAATCCCTTCTCATCTTTCTTTATCATTTTTTGACCTCTTTCTGCCCCCTTCAACCCCATCCTTCGGAGATTTTAAAGTTGAATAAGATTTAACGAAGTTCTAACAAAATGCTTATATCGTAAAATATATTTTTTACTCTCTTTCCTCCCTCACCCTTGTTGCCTTTTTTTTTTCCTAATTGAAGGCTTCAAAGATGACTAAGATCCAACAACGATCTAATAAAAAATTTACATGAGAAGATACATTATTGAGTCTATCATTTTTTTTGCTTTATCCTTGCTCCACCCCTCCCCCCTTTATTGGTGAACCCTCCAAAATTGATTGGGATTTATTTTAAAACTCTAATGAAGTATTTACATTGAAAATATCGAAATCAACAAATGTATGTCAACATACTACAAGTTGACCAAAATTTTCTAAGGAAATATTGAAAACATAGATTATAAAGTCTTGAAATATAACCCTTTAATGCGTTAAGATTTCTTATATATGACCATATAATTAGTTTAGGATCCAAACCACCCAAAATGAAACCTGTTATTTTTTTCTAAATAGGGAATATGTGTATACGACGTATAATATGAAGTTGAAAAGGAGATGGTAAAAGGAGATTTGATGGGGGGTAATATAATTGAAGGATTAAAGACTTTTTAATAACTATTATAATAATCAATTTTATAATAAAAAATTCTATAGATAAATATAATAAAATATAATAAAAATCCAAAATAAAACACTTTTACTATTATAACTATTATGACTATATAATATAGAAGAATCACTGGCGCAAAATCAAAAATGGATTTTCCTCGAAGTCTATTGATGAACCAATCCATTAAATCCACTCATAACAAGTTCCTATATGATTTCTGGTAGAATCGAGAAGCATTAAGCACAAGCAAGATACAAAGTGACTCCCTTGGAAATAGCAAGGGAATCTTACTAATGGAAAATATAGGAATAGTAAGACCTATTGTTTCTTTTGGTGCTCTTCATAAGATATAATTAGAAAGAGACACAAGGAGACCAAAAGACAGCTATTTTGTAATGAAACAATATTTATAATCATTCTCTAATATTTGAAAAAATAATAATCTATAATTTTCAAATGAACCAACTACACCTCCTACATAAGAGTTAAAATTGTTTAAATACTATTGGGGTGATTGTTCTCTGTCTGGGAGCGCAAGCTGCACTCAGACATATGGAGGAATGTTGGAACCATATCATAGCTATAGGGGAAATGCTTGACATTCCTTTCATTTTCACATTCGGGCATTTGGTCTAGTGGTATGATTCTCGCTTAGGGTGCGAGAGGTCCCGAGTTCAATTCTCGGAATGCCCCATTTAATATAAAACCTTGTATTGGTTTCAAGAATCACTCGTTTGATTGATCATCTTGAAGCAAACACTTTTTTTTCTTTTATTGAGAGTAATTGTGCTATAGATTTTTTGGTTTACTTGGTCGTTATGTCCCCCGGTTCCCCCCTGTTGGTCCTAGATAATATTCAGGTTAAAAAAAAAAACACAACGTCATTCTGCATGACACATGATGAAATCCTTATGAGCTAAAATTTGATAGTCAAACGAAGCATATTGGGATCTATTTGTTTTTGTTTCACACTTCTATTTAAATTTATTATGAAAAATAATGTGCACATCCCACTAATTTTGATAAGAATCTATGTCCAATTAATAATAATAAGGGTAAATTACAGATCACCCCCTAGTTTTCAATCGAAACTCAGATCACCCCTTGGTTTTTGAAAAAACTCAAATCACCCCCTAGTTTACACCCCAATATGACAAATTAGTCCCTACCATTAATTTTATGCTGTTAAGTGATGATGTCAGCCAGTTAAATAAATTTAAATCTCTAAACTACCCTTAACCAATGTTGAAGATGAAGGAAGGATAGTATTGTAAATGGGTAATTCTAATGTTTTAGTATAAGGGTAAAATAGTCCTTTCACACCAATAACTAACAGCAGACTAACACTGTTACTGTAGAGGGGGGGCATTTGAGTTTTTTCAAAAACCAAGGGGTGATCTGAGTTTCGATTGAAAACCATGGGGCGATCTATAATTTACCCTAATAATAATAAAGGGATAGTTTTCATGCACGTCTGTGTAAGCCGTGCATGTGAGAGGACGGGAGATTTGAGATTTAAATAGAGGTTGGGAGGTTTTGTCTTTTTCCAACTCATGTGAGAGGGGACATGTCCGTGCACACTTGCACGGCTCCTTGTATGAAATCTATGGCCGAATAATAATAATAATGATAACATTATCCACATTCATAGTGAGATTTAATGGATAATGTAAATTTCAAATAACACAAATCATACAAGTTGGATAATCCTAATTGTGTTGAGTCAACTATTTTCAATTTGGATTTTGGATTAAAGCAATAACTTCAATGAGATAATGATGAAGGACTATGTCAATAATAAAAATAATAATAAATAAATAAAATATTGGGATTAAGTCTTTAGAAAATTTAAATACATAATTTAGGTTATTGTGCATATCAAGAAATTAAATTCAATATAATGAAATGAGAAATAAATTTAAAATAATACCTAAATCATAAAATTAATAAAAATACATGTAAATTATATTGCATTTACTTTTTTAATATATCTTTATTTATTTTTCTTCTCTCTCTTCCCCCATCCCCCCCCCCAATGGCCCAATATCACCCCTATCATGCCATACATCACATTGCGTAATCGTTTATAATACATCTCATCTTGGGGGACATCATAGTTGTGTTCCCAATTCCCTTGTCAATCTTTTATCTTTACTTCTACAGTTCCGTCTCATCTCTCTTTATCATTTTTTCACCTCTTTCTGCCTCCTTCAACCCCATCCTTCGGAGATTTTAAAGTTGATTACGATATAACAAAGTTCTAATGAAATGCTTATGTCGTAAAACATATTTTTTACTCTCTTTCCTCCCTCACCCTTGTTGTCTTTTTTTTTTTCCTAATTGAAGGCTTCAAAGATGACCAAGATCCAACAAAGCTCTAATAAAAGATTTACATGAAAAGATACATTATTGAATCTATCATGGTTTTTTTTTTTTGGCTTTGTCCTCTCTCCCCCTTTATGAACCCTCCAAAATTGATTGGGATTTATTTAAAAACTCTAATGAGGTATTTACATTGAAAATATCGAAATCAACAAATGTATGTCAACATACTACAAGTTGGCCAAAATTTTCTAAGGAAATATTGAAAACATAGATTATAAAGTCTTGAAATATGACTCTTTAATGTGTTAAGATTTCTTAAATATGACTGTATAATTGGTTTAGGATCCAAACCACCCAAAATGAAACCTGTTAATTTTTTTCTAAATAGGGAATATGTGTTTACGATGTATAATATGAAGTTGAAAAGGGGATGGTAAGAGGAGATTTGATGGGAATAATATACTTGAAGGATTAAAGACAAGATCTAATTAGAAAAAGGCATAAGGAGACCAGAAGACAACTATTTTATTATGAAACAATATTTATAAATTCAAACTCTAATACTCGGCAAAATAATAATCTAATAATTATCAAATGAACCAACTACACCTCCTACATTAGAGTTAAAATTGTCTAAAAATAACATTGGGGTGATTGTTCTCTGCCTGAGAGCGCAAACTGCGCTCAGACACATGAGGAGGTTAATTATTTCGGCCATTCAGGGGGGTGGGATGGTCATTTCGCCCACCCCATGTGTCTGGGCGCATCCTGTGCCCCCAACACAGAGAACATTTGGCCATAATATTGTTATTAAAATATAATATTTGTGAAAATATTAACATTTATTTATACTATGCAACAAATGAAAGCTAATAATCACCTCAACCAGTATCTAGGTCCAGTGCCCATTGCTTCCTTGGATAGATATATCTTCCTCAATCTTTCTCCTTGACTACTCTCTTCTAAAGTAACAAAAAGAAACAAATTTAAGCTCTAAGATTATTTTGAAATGAATAAATAAATATATACTTAAAAAAGAAATTACAAACTTGTAACAATTAACAAAGAATTAAAGATGAAGACCAGTAGGCAGTAGCTATATAAAGATGCCCTTTTTCTCATTTCCAAAGAATCTGACTGCACCACTAAACCACTCCAAGTTAAAGGTTAAATATGCTAACAATATAAAAATGATCATTAATTAATTAAGATCATCCATCACAATAAGGGAAAAGTTTTGTAGAGTAAATTATTTTTGAGGGTGATGCCTCCTTCCTAGATGGTCAGATTGCTAGTCATTGTAATATAATACAAGAAGATGAATTCATGGTCCAATGTAGAACTCAATTAAGCCACTTGCTTTACAAAGTGATACCTTAACCACTAAGAACACCAAATGAAAATATTGCAACATATGTGCAATATCATGTGTGAAGGCAACTAGGTCAGGCCATTTGGGCCATTGAACTGAACTTTAGGCATTGTCTTGGAAGTGGTCCAAGTGTGGTTATTGTCATAGTTATTAAACAAATTAAATAGGATCGAGGGGTAGGAGAGGGCAGGAATGAGCATCTGGAGGATATTTTGGAACATATTAAAACCATAGGAGGGGTTTGTAAACCCTAAGATGGTGGGTGAACAATCCTCTATGAGTTTTTCCAATTAAATATATCTCCTCCTTTGCAAGCTTGAACATCTCATTCACTAAAAGGACATGCAAACAAGTTGGTGAAAATTATGACCACCCATGGAATGAAATACAACTATAACAACAGGCCTTGGGTTTCTTTCGGAACGCATTTTATTTTTGCCACTTAGTGAAGTGATTAGTGGCCGGATTTTGCTGCCTGAGTACAGGGTGAAGTGGCTGAAATAGGGATTCCTTTTGGGCTTGCCAAATAGAAAATTTCATGGTCACCTAGATTTCTTTGTTGAACTTCTTTACCTAAGGCAGATTTATATAATTATGTATTCCACAAACAAATGACTCAAGGTTGATGGCTATTTGGACCACTAATAAGAGAATATTAGATTTCCATTTCATTTTTATTTTTAATGTTTGTAGTCATTAGAATTGAATACTAGTGTTAGGTAAATGAAGGTGAACCAAGGATGTAAGCAGAGCCATTATTGTAATGGTGTCAATTAAGGTGCAACTAGTGAGAGGCTTAAAGCAAGGAGAGAGCTACCCCCACCCCCACCCCACCCCGCCAAAAACCAAAAAAAAACTAAATATTTGGTTGGCTAATCTCAAGGATAGATCGGTAAACTCGGTTCAGATCAACAGGCTAAGGAGGTTTACTCAGAAAAGATAAAAGAAAAAGGATTTTGTCTATAATTCAGCAATCTAAGCATTCAGATTGATTGGATTATCTGATTGAACTAGACAGTCGAAAGGTTCTGTCTTTATTTAGGGACTTAAATGACACTTCTATAGACGTATTTAGACCTTGACACCTTCTCTTGATTGCCCTTGTCCTATTCCTAAAAGTTCTTTAGGGTAGGGGTAACAATGTCTTCAAAATAATTTGAAAGTGAATTATCGTTATGTCATCATCAAAAGTTGTTATTGTCATGCATATTTTTTGAGTATACATGTTAATGATAGAATTTACCTTCGTTTAAAAAAAAATGCATTATACTTAAAGGGTAAAAAAATAAGGTAACAAAATTTTTGACACCTTAAAGGGTAAGTAAGAAAATCCGGCCTTTTTAGTTATCAGAGTTTGGATCCATTTTCTGCCATTGATTCTCTACTCTAGGTTTTCAAACACTGAGAGAAAGAAAAGTTGGAACTCCCTTTGATACTCCAAGTCGTGTGATGAACTCAACTTGTCTATTAACCAGATTATGCTCTGCAAATTAAAAAGGAAAAAAAAATCTAAAAGAGAGTGGAGCTTGTCTCATTTTCTACAATTCTTAATTAAGAACTACCAGAATTGAACAAATGATATATTTTCAAGAACATGTTGTTTATCAACCTTGGTAGTTTTGGTCCCCTACTTTAATATGTTATAAAGATTCTAACATTATTAAGTATATCTTGAAAATGATCATTATTGCATACTCCTTTAAAATTGAATAGTGAAATTATTGTTAAGCATCATTAATTAAAGATATTAAATGGTGTCATCTATTTTGGTTCACTATATATAAATTGCATCACTAGATGTCAAAAAGAGAATCCATTATTGAGACCATATCAGATCTCTGTATCCTTTACAATAATCAAGGATTTAGTTTATTATAATATTGGAGAAATGATGGAACTTTTTTTTGTTATTTTCATGGTATAAACAAGGCCAGAACTTAACCAACTGCAAGACTAAAATAATCTAAAAATGGAATTGTCGTATTTTAAAAAATCACAAGACAAATATGAACCATTCATTTTTATAGTTTTTTAAATCTAAGTTATATATGTTTTTTTTTTTTTGTGGGTAAATAGTCTAAGCCATATGTTCCCGCTTAGAGTTGGGAGATTGCATAAGATTGTCTAGATTCTAGAATACTAGTACATATGCATAGAAATGCATAAGATGTATGCCAATAAAAGGGAAGGTATTTGATTGAATTAGACTCTAAAATTTGACACGTGGTTAATCTAGACTATCCCCTCCTCATTCAATGGTTGGAATTGACATATCATCTTTTCACATGGCAGAATACATGTATTGTGATGTTTTGAAAAGTAGCACATCCTTGTGATAATAATAATTCACTTTTTTATTAATATAATCATGCTCATGGTTCAAAGAATCAGAATCAGTTGCCAATTTCGGTTGAAATGGATTAGGAATCGACTGGATCCACCCTTGAACTAGAGTTATGTTCTGAAACATTTTTCGGCAAATTAAAAAAGAAAAAATCTAAGCAGAGTTCATCTCATTTTCTGTGGTTCTTAATTTAAGGAGGACAAAAATTGAACAAATGACATATTGGCAAGAACATATTGTTTGTTGACATTGGTAGTTTTGGTCCCCTACCTACATTAATATTTTATACAGATACTACTATTAGTGAGTATATTCTTCAAATGGTCCTTATGTATGGATACTAATATTATTAAATATATTCTTCAAAATGGTCCTTACTACATATTCTATTAAAATTGAATAGACTATGCAATTATTGTTTTTTATTAGTATAAGTATATTAAATGGTGTCATCTATTTTGGTTCAATAGAAGTGGCATCACTAGATATCAAAGAGAATCCATCCACTATTAAGAGAGTACTAGAACCTTGTATCCTTTATAATAATCAAGATTTTAGCTCATAATATAAAATTTTAGAAATGGTGGAACCTTTTTTTTTTATTTGATAGAAAAACCAGAACTTAAAAAATAACAAAACTAAACAATCATATAATAATTGCTGAGTACAATACATAAATTTTCCTTGTACAGTTTAATATAATTTTTCCCTCTCAATCATACCCATGGTTTGAGGAATTTGAATTGGATCATTGATTCTGGTCAAGTTGATTCCAATTCTAACTCTAATATAGAATGCAAAACTAAACACCAATATAATGAGGCTCCCCCAGTTCTAATGGGGGGGGGGGGTGTCTAATTGTCTATTGCTTGTGCATACCTCTCCTTTAAAGCAAATAGCAAACCAAAACAAACGTAGTTGTGAGAATGTTCTCGAAAAGAAACATCCTCCTCTTGGGAGAGAAGAGACAGAGAGAGTCTCTATCTAGATTAAGGATTAAGGCCCATCAATATGATTTCAATGGAGATTGGTTTAATCATGAGGTCTGGTTATGTCGGGTTGTGGACCAAGGAAGGTGTTAGGTACCTCGATATAGTAAGTTGAATCAATCTTTGAATATTCCATGGTTTTTTATAAGATAATAAAATTTCTTAAAACTATAAAACAAAATTCTAATGAACAAAAGAGAAAACTAAACTACATAAAGGAATAAGGAACTTGCCTGAGACTTTATGTGTTGCACACCAAAGTTAAAAACAACATATCTACAAGAAATGGAATTGAGATAAAAATAGGTTGGCATATTAGTGCTGCTCATATCATTGGGAAGGTTGTTTCGACAAACATCTAATGGTGTAAAAATAATATCCAATTTAATAAAAAAGTATTTTAAATAATCTATTTGAAAGTAGATCCCAAAGGGCACGCTAAAAATAAAAAGGCAAATCAACTCGTTTTCAAACCATTTTCGAACACACAAAGGTTTTAATGATGAAAAAAAATCAATTACAAAGTTTAGACATATTCCAAAATCGTTGACCTGGTCAATCTTTCAGAGTTATCTTGGTTACTTTCCAAGACTACCTTTCTCGACCATATGGTTTGGTTTAAAACATTAACTCGGAGTTATATGAGAACTTCAAAACTATAAAAGCGATCTCAACCACTACCCAAATGCATCCGATCATCATTCTTGTGCACGTCTTCAAGGTGACAAAATAAGGTGTCTATAGTATTTGACTAAGAAAAACATATTTGGTTAATTTAAGTTACAACTTAAGCGACTTATTATGCCAACATTCAAATAGCTTCAAGCAATTTAGTTATTTATTATTGTTGGAATTGTGTGTCTAGATTGAAATAGTTTAAATGATAATTAGTTTGCATGATATTATTGGGCGGTTGTTCTTCCGAATAGTGACTCCAAAAACAATTTGAGTGCACATGCGTGTAATCGAACTGGATCGCTTGAAAATTTTGAATGAATGACTGTCTATTGTATTAAGAACAATGTTCTCAATATTAAGCTTTAGTGTACTAATGGTTGATAACTCCCTACCTATATATCAATACACTAGCTGCATGATGTTTACCAGTAAATGAAAGAAATGCTCAATGAAGAATCCACTTCATTATATTGGGAGCATATCAAAAGAGAGAAATCTGATCAAGATTGGATAAAAGTTCTGAGTTCAATGGCATGTTTTGTAAATAGTTTTATAAAGAGTTTAAATATTTTTTTTTATAAATAATATATCTTTTAAAATATTTCAAAATTTGTTTTATGTTCAATCAATGATTAAGATTCTATGTATATGGTGTTCCAACGGATTAGGGTGGTAACAATAATTAATTCCCTGCTCGTAAGCTTATTGTACGATATTATCAAGTAGAGGGGGCTAAATTGTAATGGTATTATTATCTTCGGGAGCTTAATTGTTATATCCATTTTTATTGTGAGTAAATATCTTTATTTGTGAATATAAAGTTGGACTCACATAGGAAAACCTTAGTTGGATCATCCAATAGGATCCTATCACTTGGCATTCCTAGCAATATAAGATAGAAAAAAAGAACGCTGCTTGGTCGCATGACTCCTACACCCAGACACATAAGCATGCAAAATTACCACTCAGCCCTCTTGAAATCAAAAAATTCTTCCTGTCTTGATACTCTTTTGTACCCTCACATTGGCCCTTGCGCTGAGACGACTATACGACCATGCAACATTCTTTTTAACAACTAATGTGCTGTATAAGAGTAGCTAGGGAAGGAGAGAGAAATAGCTTCATGCGCATAGAACATACTTTACATGTCTCTCCTCTTAGGGCTACAGTTTGGGCTGGGATGCTTGAACTTAGCCCAGTCCAACCAAAGTTCCGCTCCTGCTTGGACCATGGTTTTAACCCATTTTGTATCCTAATTCGAAACCATCCCATTGGGTCGGATTATGGATGGTTCTTCATTGTGGTTAGAGCCTTGGAAGATTAAGAAATGCTATAGTCAGTTCTTTGATTGTTTATGGCGATTGGGGCATTTGGCTGGGCCCTTCACCTTGACCTTGGCGTAGTTGTGTGGTAGCCTGATATTTGAGCGGAAAAGGAAAGGATTCGCCCGGGTATGGATCAAGATTTGGGTTGTTTGGGCCGCATCATGTAATGGGCTGTTCACCCTGAATATACCTTGGTAGTTAGAGAGAGTTGGCCCTAAGAATGTTAAACGGTACGGTTCAGATCACGGGTGTCAGAGGTAAAAATCAACGGTTTCATAAAATCAAATCAAATCCGTACTATTTATTAAATGATTATACAGTTCCAAAACAGATTCATAGAAAATGGCACACTGAAAATCCTGCTCTCATTAAAAAAAAAAGAAACATAAACAACTTCATCAATGTGGGGATGGAGACATAGGGATGTCGAAGATTTGGGTGGGTATGATTTATTTAATGGAGAAATGTTTCTTGTGGGGGGAGTGTAGCGCCCACACCCAGACACAGAGGGGGTGAAATGACAGCCCCACCCCCCATGAAAAATGAAAATGACTACCCACCTGATGCTTTCGTGTGCGTTCCCATTGGGCCCCCCGCTTGCACATAGGGACCACACTCTCCTATAGGAAAACATATAAATCAGAATTTAATCAGTTTTAATTGGTTTAAATGATTTCCTTTTTAAACTAAACCAAACCATTTAATTAAACGATCTCGTTCTTTAAAACAAAAACTGAATCATTGATTAAATGGTTTTACGGTTCAAATGTAAACAGCTTGATTCGAATTCCGTAAATGATTTGGACACCCTTAGTTGGCTCTTGGCCCCCACCAGTTTGTTGGGCCAAATTGTTATGGTTCAGCAAATTTGCTTATGTTTAGTTTAATCGCTTGGGTAAGAACGAGGTCTGGGGGGATGTTTGGGTTTAGTCCCACTTCGGATGTGTGCGTGTGTCGTGTGGTGTGTGTTGTGTATATCTATCATTAGGGTTGTAAATGGATCGGATTTGGCTTGGATAGTGCTAAACGGATATGGATCAGATATTTTATCCGTTTATATGTAAATATAGCTTTTTAGATAGCTATAGCCTATCCGTATCCTCATCCGTTTAGCTTTCGGACGGATTCGGATAGTGCTAAACGGATATAGACACGGATACAGAAACGGGTTTCGGCTATTCATTTACACCCCTATCCACCATTTTATGATCCTAGAAGTCAATTATCCTTCTGAGATTGGTGTGGTTTGTATGATTACACTTTAATCAAAAAGGTCTTGGGCAAGGGTGTCAAAACCTAGTCCGAACTGGTTTCGATTTTGTATCAGTTTGGTTTCGATCTGCCTTATAAATATATTTAGAAGTGTGTAGAAAAAACGTATTTTTTATGATTTTTGGGTTAATATTGGTTTCGGTCCGATTTTTAAGTTTGCTTCAGTGTTTTATAAGTTTCGATACGATCTGATTTGATTTCGGTATCACAAAACCCAATCCTAAACATGATCCAATAAACTCATATCGATTTTTATTCGATTCCATTTTGATCGGTTTGGTTTGCTTTCACCGGTTCAGGTTAGGTTTTAAAAACCCCTGCCTAACTCGCACCCACATTAGGACTCGTGCATGGCTGTGAATGATGCACGCTTCGCGCATAAAACGTTGGATAGAGACAAAAGCCCAATCGAAATGATAAATACACCCCTCTTTGGCGAATAGTTGATGCTTTCCAGTCTTTTCCAGATATCAAATCGGCTTCTCTCTCTCTCTCTCTCCCTCAATCTCTCGGTAAGGCTTCTCAATTTTGTTAGCATTTGCTGTCGAAATGAAGAACTACTCGACGATTTTCTAAAATTGATTCGATGATCTAGGTTTGTGATTGTTTTCCGGCAATCTCTAATAACATTCCGGTTATGATGTTCAGAATTATGAGTTCTGTTAATTCTTTTATTAGGGAATTATCACTTCATTAGCTTCGGGAGACTTGTAATCCTGGGATAAATGTTCTTCACCATAGATTTTTGAGTTTTTAATAGTGTTTATGCGGGAGTAATCGATGACGATTCTGGATTAGTTGTGGTTGGGTCACTAATTTATTAGCCGGGGGTGGAATTTAAACCTGATATATTTAATTTCTTTTTTCCATTTGTATTGTTGTCCAATTGTAGATCATAGTGATGTAGAAAATGAAGGTAAACATCTAATCTAACTCACAACATACTTGAATTTATAGTAATGTAGGCTTGATTCCCAGATGTAATGTTAGTAGTTATTTATCATCTCAGAAGCTCTGTTTTTTTGGTGGTGGGTCTGATCTCTAGAGACTTAATTGTCCACATTGCATTATAAACTTGCTAAAATGCCATTATCACCAAATTACTTCAACCAAAAATTTTCTGTTCCTTCTTAGCTAGCTTTTCATTTCTAGATTTGACTAATTTACTTTTTCTTTTCAGTAAAATGTCTTCTTTTGGAACTGCACAAGGGATTCTTGAGGTTGCAAAATTCGCTGTTTATGTGGCAGTTCCTGTTGGTCTCATGTACACGTTTGCCCATAACTCTGATAATCTCAAGAAAGTAATGGGAAATGTATGCTCTCTCTCTCTCTCTTATATTCATTAATGTGTTATGATTTGATTTTTTTTTATCCATCCTTAGTTGACACGAAGGTTACATAACTGAAGACTGAATAAGAGATTGAACACTGTTGTACATTATATACCTTCAAAAGAACCTTTTTTGGTCATGTAAATGAAATTTGTTTTACTGTCATTGTACTTTAGTAAAAATTTATATGTTCAGAAAAGATGCATGTGACAGATATCTGTTCTTATTTTTTGAATAATTGCATGAGACAAATATTGCTGAAATGGTACAAACTTGTTAAATGTGATGCTTACATGACAGAAGTGTTTGTTATGACTTATTAATGTGTACTAATTACTCACCATATACATCCTGACTAGATTTGGCAGATGCTTTCATCTCTTTCTTATCTTTCTAGTTTAAGTTTTGTGTTCTGAGTTTTTGTTCTAACTTCTAACACAGCAAGAGAGCAAAGTTTGTACCCTCATTATGCACTTTGCTATAACTCTTCAGAAATTGTGGCTATGTAACAAGTTCCCTGGTACATGTTTCAAACATGGATACAAGATATTTGCCGTAACAACTTTCGAAATCCTGAAAAGTGACGTATCTGTACAGTTTAATTGTGAAAATCCAGAAACTAATTCTGTTCATGTGGGTTTTTAATTTTTAAAAGAATTTACAGATAATAAATGGTTACTTAAAAGAATTTTATGAATTGTAGTTGTTAACAGGGTTTACTGCCATTTTAAGGGTGTTTTGGGTATTCAGTTATTGTTTATGGGTAGTTATGTAATGTTACTTCTTAATACTGTCCTTACTTGTGATTTTGCATGTACATAATTATAAATGCATAGTGGGAGTCCTCAGTTAGGTATTCTAAGCTACTACCATGAGCCTTCTTTTTTCTTCTCTCGGTTCCTCCCTTTTCTCTCATCTCTATCTCTTATTGTTTTAATCTCCTTGCTCTCTTCTTTGCTTAATGTAATACTGAATTTGAACACTCAAAACAGTATCAAAAGACGAGGTCTTTAATCAAAGAATAAGTTCAGATATATTTTATATAACAGCAAATCAGACGGTCAGAACAGACTGATATTCAAATTGAGTTCAAGAAATAAGGGACAGAATGTTTGCTGAGAATCTGAGGTTGATCTAGTGGTTAGATCAACAAATATGAACTAATCCTAGTTATACTAGGATAAGGGTAAAATAGTAATTTGGCATATCAAAAGATATCTCAGAAATTAGGATTGAACTTGTCAATAAATTCTGCATATATAGATTAGAAAGCATTAGCAAAACAGATCGAATGAAATCAGAATTGAGTTTATGATTAGGGTTGATGAACATTAGGTCAAAATATGGAATGATTCTAACCATCGGATTGCTCTAATCAGAATTGATGCAAAAAAAGTCTTGAATATGAACTCCTATTCAGATTAGGAATTGCAGAAAATTCAGAACTCAAACTTACTTGTCAATGGCAGAGATTTCAGAAAAAAGTAGAACAGTACTTGTTTAATGGAAGGAAAGAAGATGGAAGAATGATGGAAGAGCAATAACAAACAGAAATTAAAAACCTGGACTTCACACAGCAAAGTGGTTCGACTGGATCAAACACCAATGTAAACCTTAATAACACACAAGGTGTTCCCTGATCAAATACAAGGGATTCTTCAATGGAGAAGACAGCAGCAATGACAGCAAGTTTAATTCTTAAAATTGGGGGTTAGTATTGTGCCATGAGTTGCCTTTATTGACAATTGAAAATTAGATTTAGAGTTGGAATGGGAGATCCTTAACCGACCCTATCTAGTACATAAGTTCATAAGACAATCAGCCTTGCTGATGTGGACTCCACTAACTTATTAGCTAATAAAATAAACAAACTTTGCAACTTAAATTGAACCACATTGAACCGGTTCAATTGGACTAGAGTTGTCAAGGCGTCGCTTGGCGTCCAGGCGCCTATGTCACACCTTGATTTCTGGTGTCGCCTTGTTGGTGCCGTCTTGGTTTTTTACCCCCTCAATCGCCTTGGTTCGCCTAGTCGCCTTGACAACTATGACCAAAAGACACTTGGAAAAAAACTAAGTAACTAATAAAGGAAATCCCATATGCAGTCTTACTACCCATATTTTAGGCCCATTAAAGTGGCCTATACATTAAAAACCCAATGGACCCAAGGCCCAACATGTATAGAACCCAATCCTATTCCTAATAAAACAAGCCCATTTTGGTTATGTATCTTCATCAAACAGAGCATAAGAAATCAGCATTGTGATTCTATCTATCTATTTTGGAGATCTTTTTAGGGTTATCTTCTCTTGGTGGTTTGCAACAACAATCCTGCCCTATATGCAAAGAAACCCTACTTGTTATACTGTAAAAATTAGGATTTCTGATGTTGTGCTGTTCAGGCTTACATGGAGTAAAGATCTATAAAGGAATCAGATTTATGAATCTACACAAAACTCTCTATTTGGCTGTCTGTGATATCCTTCTTTTCACCTGCAGTACCAGGTTGTGATGCCTCTATAGTTTGGTTCTGATGGTTACTGTGATCTGATCCTCCTTTTTTCTCATGAATGATGATAATCTTCTATTTTGAAGACTGTTTTATGGTGATTTGAATCTCAGACCTAGTTTCCTGCATGAGAAACCATAATTCCAGAGGGCATTTTTCAAGAAGTTATCTTCCTCTTGTCTGATTGCTTAATTGGTGGGGAGTGCATTACGTATATAAAGACCTTTTATATTTTCAAAATTGGCTCATAAAAGGACTCCTAATCACTCTCGCTCACTGACTTAACTTAATTGACTTAAAAATAAACCCTTAAAAGCTATATAGTATCCTAATTTGACTCGAACACTTATACAATTAATCCCGTGTGCTAACTTTACCCCCATTTTATGGCCTTATAATTAAGGCCCAATACTACAAAATACCATAAACAAGTGACCTAATGATGCATAATTTAAATACCAACAACAGTACCAAAGGGAGAAGGGAGAAAAGCCAACTAGGCTGTGGTTTTAAGAATTTCAGAGTTCCTAGCCCCTCTAGGAATCCTATTCTTACTCAGAATCCCATTCCTAGTCTACTGCGGAGTTCTATTTAAGTAAAATTCTGTTTCATTTCCTATTCTGACTATGGTTATTTGTCCTAGTTCAGGCTGGATTAGGATTTTATAAGTCCAGTGCTGTTTAGTTTTGGTCTCTTTATTTAGTCAAATTCTAGAATTCTGAGGAATTTGAGTGCATAATACATTCTAAGTCTATGTTCTGTGTTGTATACCTTTCTCAGCCTTTGGCTAACTGCATGTAGCTGAAACATCCTAGCTGAAAAAAATTTAACTATCCTAACACTAATGTACTTTGAGATGGCAGACAACAAATGTGCACCCTCAGTAAACAATTCAATACCTGATTCGTATTATAACATACCTTCAACCATTAGACAAATGTCAAAGGAGCCTTCCTTTGTAAGCAAAGTCCTAGAGCATAACTTAAATGCTTAAATTGTCAAGAAACTATTACTTTGATGGTTACGAGAATTTTTCATTTCCCTCCTGACCAGTTAACCAAATTTTAACTCAACTAATGTCTGAGATGAATCCTAAATTGAAATTTCATTTCAGTGAACAGTTCGGTTCACACCCAGAAAAAGAAATCTCAGCATTTTGGAAATTGGACTGAATCTGCGGTGAAGATTTGGTCCATATAAATATGTTTATTTTTTGTACATACATACATATGTGTCTTTTTTTTATGGATAATGGAGAAAATCATTAGTACACCGTGGTACAAGCCCCTGCGGGCCAAGGCCCATGGATTCCCAGCAGGAAAACAAGAAAAATAACTCTTAAACCCCAGTCACGAAGGAAAATAAGGGGGCGAGAGCTAGTTAAAATACGTAAGTTGCATGTGTGTTTTTTTTTGGTAAAAGGTAAGAAATATATTAGATGAAGAGGAAATTACATCCTATGGTATAAATGACCCGTAGCATCTTTATAAAGGAGATGCTGAAGGGGATGGGGTAAGGAGTCTATACAAAAATCAATCTCTGATGGAGATTGAGCCAGGTTAGCAAGCCAATCTACACAATGATTTCCTTCCCTATAACAAAAAACGAAGGAGGATATCAGAACTGTGGAAGCCAAAAGTCTGATCTGATGGATGATGTCCCAAGCTTGCCAAAGAGGAGAGGTGATACCATTAATCCCATCAACCGCAGTTTTTGAATCAGAGTAGATGATTATGCTGGGGATACGAAGAGCTATGGCAGAGCCAAGGCCACAAAGGATGGCATGAAGCTATGTAAGAGTTGCATGTTGTTAGCTATTTTGTATCGCTCTCTCTTTTTCAATGAAATGAATACCATCACCTTAAAAAATGTAGGAAGAGTTATGTTACAGTCCACAACAGTCCTCTTGATTTGTTAGTGGTCTACAAAGGCTTCTTCTCTACATACAGGGGTAAAGTGTGGGGATTGCCAATGTAAAAATCATTCTGAGTGATGGTAATTGGTTGAAGGAGAAAATAGACTTTCCCTGTTGGCCAAGTTTACTATGGTGTAAATTCTTTCTCCTTTTTTATTTTTTGGACTTAGACTCTCTCTTTTGGATCTTGAAACTGATATCTCTTTCCTTCACAATGGATATAGTATATCTTATTACAGTATTATCTTTTGATTGGATATCAGTTTTTTCCTGTTACTAGATTGGGAGTAAGGTTGTCACTGATGTTTCTCTAGTTCAGATGACCACTTATATTTTTAGATGTTGGCAGTTTTCTCATTTGCTTGTGCTCCACCAGATGAGAAAATGTGTGTTTTTCTTTTTCTTTTTGAGGAACTTCAAATCCTTTTTATTTGTGATGATGAGGAGCTTCAGGTCCTTGCTTTCGGCCTCCTGTTCTCCTGTCCTTTTTTGAGGCCTAAGTCCCCCACGATCTAACCCTTCAATTTTGACATTGCTAAACATGCCCGTACCAATGTTGCAAAACTAGTCCTTCCAGACTACTTTCTTATTAGATTCAAATATCATTTTTTTTTAATATAATTGATGTTCATAATCTGAAGCATACTATCTTGTTTTTGGTGCTCAGCGCTCTTATGTGGTGTATCCCCCCAGAAGGTCCTCGACCTCCATCACCTGAAGAACTCCGCGAAATGGCTCGAGAGATAGCTCGCAAGAACATGCGTTAATAGGCTTGTACTGTTGTACACAAGTAGTTAAACTAGCCACCTATTTTCTCCGTAAATATTATCTGTACCAGAACATATTCAGATGAAATTAGTATTTATTTGTTTACTTTTTTTAATTTGAAAATAAAGGTTACCCAAAGGAAATTGAACATAATATTTATCTATCTACACTTTTTTTTTTTTTTAATGATAATAAAAAGAGATTAATTAAAGAAATATGACGAAACATTGGCTGTTACAACTAAACCCTGCCTATTACATCTGCTAGCAGAGATAGCAAGGTCATTAGAAATCTTAACACCCTTTAGCTACACATTAAAGGGTGATCCCAGTCAAGCCTGCCATGTACGAGTTGGATGACCCAGAAGTTAGTTATTTATTTACTTGAAAGGAAGGAAAAAATAAAAATCAAGGAAAATTTTCACATTCCCATTTACTTGCTCCCATACTCAAAACTTTTACATCTGATTCTCCCGAAAATGTAAACTCCTACCTCTCCTCCTCCTCGATGGAAATTTAGGTTTTCTTCCACTCACTTGGATTCTATTTATTTTTGTTTAATTAACAGAAGTGTGAGACCCAGTTTTTCTTCTTCAGTCTCCAAATAGGAGAGAATATAAAACCCAAAAATATACGAGTTTACTTTTAGGAGGAAATCAGATGTGAAAGGTTGACTAGAAGAGTTTGAGTAAATGTAGGGTAAATATAAAGGAGTGAGAGAAATTTTTCCTTTTTTAAAACTTTTTTCTATGGGATTTATGTATTATACATGTTTTTATAAAATATGCATATTTTTTTTGTACAGAACAACTCAACCTTATCCCAACTAAATGCGAATTTTTTTCGTATCTATAAAATAATACATAAAATATAGGATATGGGAGGGCCAAGAAGGACAGTAAGAACTCAGAGAGTTGCAGTCAGATTTTAAGTTCTCAACTGAGTTTTAAAATTTTAAAATTCCAAATTTTGGGATACGGTGATACAGAATCTCAAGGTGTAAAGCAATTGGTTCCTGCTTACCATGATGACATAGCTTGGATCTTACTACAGGGCGGTACAACTCATATATTGTGAAGGTGTAAATGGGTCTGGAATTGGGTATTTGGTTCGGTTTTGGTTTGGTTTCGATGAGTGTTGTCTTGATATGGAACCAAATTGATATTCAAATTGAATCTGCTCGGTTTGGTTTTAGGTTCTTCTTCGGCTCTTACACAGTTTGGTTCTGATTCCTGTACTTCGTTCTTATATTATAATTTAGTAATATTTTAAAGGATAAATTACTCCCTCCCCTTCCCTCGATTATGCCCCAATGACAACCCCCACCCCTCGGTACCGAATAATAACTATCCTCTCCCCTGAAATTAAAAGATACTATCAACCGTACCCATTCTGTGAAAATTCGATGTTAAGTGATGACATCACCCTTATTATATCCAATTAAGATATTATTATTATAATATATTAATACCCAAATTTGGTTCAGTTTGGGCTCAAACTGACGGTTCCTATGATGGAACCGAATCCGATTCCTACATTTTAGAGCCGGATTGTAACCAATTTATTTGATTCAGTTCGAATTATTCGGTATAGTTCCTGTTCCAATTTGACACCCTTAATATATATTGTGTTTCTTAGATGTCGTGGAGAGAATTTTCTGAAAAGGATGAACAACTCAAGAGGTTAGAGTTTCAGAAGTGAGAACTTGAAGTTCAGGCTACCATCAGTTTTTTGTTCTTCTCTTTGTTTGGGGGGGTGGGAGATTCAGTTTAGTTTAACCTTTGGTTAGATTAAAGAAGGGTATATAGGGCCTTCAATAATAGAGGGTGACAGGAGAAATAGAATATCAGTAAAACAAAATCATTTTAAATAACAAGTTTCTTCGGACCCTCAATGGTTTGTTGATTATGTTTGCAAACCTGAGGTCGAAGGTTCAAGGCTTGGGTGAGGAAGGTGAAGACAAAGAGAGGAGGTCTTTTAAAATATCTCAATTTTTTGGTGATACAGTGTAAAGAAGAAAAAATTGAATATGACTGAAATGAAACCCATTTTAAACACCAGCCTCTTGGTAGCCTCACTGGATGATGTTGTATTTGTGTAGCCATAGGTCCAAGGTTCAAGGTTGGGGAGAAGAAGAGAATAGAAGAAAAAAGAGGTATTCTAAAATACCTCAATTTTTTTTAACTATCGATAAAAAAGGGGAAATAAGATATAATTATTTTTTGAGCAAATTACATGCATCACACTCCCGTAGTTTCAACATTTACATATTTTCTTCTGATGGCTAACAATGATAGTGAGGTGTTCGTTTTGAAAGCTAAAAGACATATTTGCCCCTCCTTCTTCTTCTTCTTCCTGCAACCCACCTGTCCCCATCCCTCTGCAATCCCCAATTTCAGCACCAGGAACAGCTCCTTCCTCCCAGTGAAGCCTGAAGAATATGTGCCAAATGCAGGAGCGTATGGAAAGGGTGGAACTTGAGGAACGCAAAGGCCTTACATCTAAGACTTTAGATTTATCAAAAGACGCTGGTGGAGGAACAAAATCTGAACCCAAACCTCGTTCCATTGAGGCCCACCATTTCAGGAAAGCTTGAAGACTTGAAGAAGCACTTCAAAAACTCCATGGCCATTTTACTTGAGAAAATGTAAAAAGGGCAATATGGTCATTTTTTAAATTTTAGTTTCAACTTAACGGCAAGGGCTTATTTGCAAGCCTCACAATAGTTTAGAGGAAATCTATGTAAATATTGAAACAACGGGAAATGTTCTGTTATTTGTTCAAACACCAAGGGTGTACGTAATTTACTCTTAATTTTTTTCATTCAATTCAAACCAGCTCAGTCTTATCCCGATTAGTTATGGAAAGTAATTCTGGTAATTTTAGATATCAAGGAAGAAGGAAAGGTAATATTTTTCTGTATCTATAAAATAACACATAAAAATGGTTTTTTTTTTTTCAATCATAGGACATGTATGTATATAATACACGTATTTACTAATTATGGTAAGAAGTGATACATACAATGCCCTAGATGAAGTGAATACGTGGGATGTGTCGATGAGATCTATGAGGCAACACAAGGTAGTTGGGATCAAGGTTTTAAAACTTGGAATCGGGAACGGAATCAGTCAGAGAGGAGTCGGATTCGAATCGGCCTAAATAGGTTCATGAATCGAGAATCTAAGCTATTTTATTGTGAAAAACGAATTGATTTTTAGGAATCTGGAATTGGTCCGATTCAAGATAGATTATAAAGAAAATGACTTAGAATCGGCTGTTCCAATTCCAATTCAGGAAGCAATGAGTAGGAGTGGTGGAAATCGGGGATCAGTGTCTGCCGATTCCAATCCGAATCAGCCGATTCACCGATCCAATTCCCCATTTTTTAAAAAGTGGTTGGGATAAGACTATTCCTCTGATGCTGATAAATTCTTGTAAAATTTTTGGAAGATTCATTTGAGTTGACAGAGTTTTGCATCATCTAGGATAGTAAGAAGAACTCATAGAGTTGCAGTCAGATTTTAAGTTCCAAAATTCAGGATATGGTGATATAGAGTCTCAATGTGTAGAGCAATTGGTTCCCTGCTTACCATGATGAAATTAGTTTTGGATCTTACAACAGAGTGATAAACTGATATTTTGGGTTTCTTAGATGTCCTGGAGAGAATTGTCCAAAGAAGAGGACATTGAATATCACTAAAACAAAATCTTTTTGTTTCACCAGCTTTTTCATTGTCTCAGTGGTTTAGTGATTAGAACAACCATTCTTTCTTATGATTTTACTAAGGCTCCGTTTGTTTCACGGGAACTTAGGTGGGATGGGAGAATTGGGATGGAAAAATGCTAAAGTGACATTTCAAAATCTCACCCCAATCTTGTTTGTTTAATTTGAAGTGATGAACTTACAAAAGCTAAAGGAACATCATTAAATGGATTTGAAAATCCTACCCCTATGCTATCTATCCAAAGTCCCACAAAAACCAAGGACTTTGGTTACTGTTCATAAGAAAAGAAACAATGTCACCCCTATTCTCCAACCCATTACACTATAAGACCCAGTCCCACAACATTCTCACCCCATCCTCCCCGTCAAACAAACGAGGCCTAAATGAATTTGGGCTGTAGGACCCCTTGGTTTGCATATTGAATTCTTTCATGCTCCTTCCTTCTTCATCTTTTAAAATGCATTCTCTCTAAATTTTGTCTTTCAAAATTTGAGTGCAAATATTTTATGGTAATGGTTACTACTTGCTATTATTTTTGGTTGACATGAAATAAATATGTGGTTCAATGTTCATCTCCTAACCCTATTACTGTTCTTAAATTAATTTCCAAATGGTATGTTGATCTTAATCTTTTTGCATGGGGTACGTGCTAATGTGACTATTCCAAATGATCTTAAATTAGTTGAGTGTAATTTGTCCTTAATCTTGAAGTAGAATGAAATAATCCTCCGCTGAGAAGACGTCTCCAACATTATCAAAAGCGTTGTATCTAACCCTCTTGAGTTATCTCTTAGGGTTATCTCTTATCCTGTGTTATCATTATCTTTTGTTACTTGTAAATCCATGTATCAAAATACTTATAAATATACAAACCTCAAACACCAAAACGGTGAAGAGGAATTCCAAATATGCTCAAACTCTATTAGTTTCTAGGGATGTAAATGGATCGGATTCGGCTTGGATAGTGCTATATCCACATCTGCATTCGATTAGTTTTCGGACGGATTCGGATGGTGCTAAACGGATACGGACACGGCTACTGAAACGGATTTTGGCTATTCATTTACATCCCTATTAGTTTCCACCCTCAACCTTGAACTGCAAACCACCCACCCCCAACTGAAGGTCATCGGTATAGTGCAAGATATCAAGCACTTTTCCATTTACTTGAGATCATGTGTCTTTCATTATATTATCAAGGAGATTAACAGCGTGACTGACTCCCTACCTCAGAAAGCCGTGTACTTGACGTTTAGATATGTAATTCAGATATCTAGCGTTGATCGCACCTAAAGAAATAGATCTATTTGAAAAAAAAGGTTAAGTGCCACCGAGAGAGTACTATTTCTTTTTTCTTTTTTTTTTTTGGTTAATACAAAAATGCAATCTCACATGTGGTTTTTTTTTTATTATTTTTTCCTTCTTACTCTGAACCTGAATAGGTGGTGGGCCCATTTATTATATATAACTAGAAACAAACCACCCTGATTTCTCGCCTCTCATGGAAATATATCAGAAATTTTCCAAAATGAAACTGATTTCTACAACTTTGTGGAATAGTCACCTTTAGTGGTCCTGTAGATCCCTTTTTTTTTTTTTGTTTTTGGGTGACAGGCCCATGTAGACTTGACCCTAGAGTCTACAGGGTTTTAAGAATCAGGAATTGGGGATCGGTGAATTGGCTGATTCGGATCAGAAAGTGTCATGACTGATCTCAATTTTCACTGATCCGACATGATCAACTCAAACCCATAAACCCCCAAAAAAAATCTCTGTTTTTGGATGGGAGGATCAATTCTAGGGTTCTTGAGCATTGATTTGGATCGACTCCAATCCAATCCAATCTAGATTGGAATCACCAATGACCCATTCTATCCCTGATTCCGTATTTTAAAACCTTGATGTTGATCGAATACTACTTTGTGAATTGTCACTTGTGTAATTAATTAACGGAAAAAATTTCGTCCTTAATTAACTACCCTTGAAATTGTATACAAGCTATCAAGTCAAAGTCAAAGTCTAGGTCTAGATCTTTTTTTTTTTTTTTTTTTTTTTCCTCCTTTTATGAAAAGAAAATTAATATAATTTTAAAAAAAAATAGAAATATCTACATTGTCTCCAGGTTCAGGTCCAGATCCTATTCATCCTTCCTTGCTCTATAAAAGCCCAGTGAGGTCATTCACAATAGCACATCCACAGAGCCCTAGAAAGACTAGAATGGGCATCTCAAGAAATCTTCCATTCTCCTTCCTCCTTTTATTCTCTAGTTTACTCGTCTTCACCTTAGCCCATGGAGCCACCTTTGAGGTCCAAAACCAATGCTCCTACACAATTTGGGCTGGCGCTTCACCCGGTGGTGGCAAGCAACTCGACTCCGGCCAATCATGGACTATCGACGTGTCTGCTGGCACTACAGGCGGCAGAATTTGGGGTCGTACCAGCTGCAACTTCGACGGAAATGGCCAGGGGAGTTGCGAGACAGGCGACTGTGGCCGGCTACAGTGCCAAGGCTATGGTTCACCACCAAACACCTTAGCCGAATTCGCATTAAACCAATACCAAAACTTGGGACTTCTTTGATATATCTCTAGTTGATGGATTTAACATCCCAATGGACTTTAGCCCAACCTCCGGCGATTGCAAAGGGATCCGATGCTCGGCCGACATCAATGGCGAATGTCCTCAAGAATTGAAGGCCCCTGGAGGATGTAACAACCCGTGCACCGTGTACAAGACCGACGAATACTGTTGTACCTCGGGGAGCTGTAGTGCGACCGATTACTCCCGATTCTTCAAAGAGAGGTGCCCAGATGCATATAGTTACCCTAAGGATGATCAAACAAGCACATTCACTTGCCCTGGTGGTACTAACTACAAGGTTGTGTTTTGCCCTTCATGAATTTAGCCTTTCATCAATCACTACTATTTAGATCTTTGAAAACATTGCTCATGTTGCTATGCTCAACTGGTATAAGCCATCAACTAATTCAATGTTGGTTTACTTTTTTCTCATTTAATATCTCCCTCTGTCCCATACTCTGGAGGTGCTGAATTGAGGAATACCTTCCCTAAAGGAAGGAAGAAGCTCTGAGGCTGTGTTTGGTATGCATTTTAAGTCGATTTTGCATTCTCAGGCAATAAAAATTAACAACTATTTTTATCATTCGAGAATACGAAATCAACTTAGAATGCATACCAAATGTTGCCTAAGTCTCTTGGTGGAGTTGTATAAATAGAAATCTAGGACCATGGCTTTAAAAATTGTGAATCAGACGATTCGGATCAGAATGAATCGACACAGGTCTCATTTCCATTGCTCCTAATTGTTGCATCATGAATCAGAATTGATCGATCGAATCCCAGTCATTTTCTTTATAATCTATCTTGAATCATAGCAATTAATGGGTTGATTCTCAATTCCTAAACTGACTCGATTTTCACAATAAAATAGCTTAGATTCCATATTCTTGAACTGATTCAGACTGGTTACGATCGAAATCCTCTCTGACCGATTCTGAGTTTTAAAACATTAGCTAGGACAGATCTTGTTCACTTGACCACTCGAAGAATAGGAATCAACCGGCCAAAAGAATATTTAAAAAATAGAAAAAAATCTCTCTTTAAAATAATAAAAACATTAACTGATCTATCACGCGCATTGGATCACCCGATCCATATTAACTATGAAGTATCGGCCATATCTCAGGATCGGTGACGACCGATACAGATCCAACTCTATAGGTATCAGCCGATGGATCCATGATTACAAACCATGCTCCCATTTGAACGGTTTGGGGGGTGGGGGGCGTGAGAGACAAGTTCAAAATGCTTGTTTCCATGCTCCCATTCGAACGGTTGGGGAGGGGAGGAGACAAGTTCAAAATGATTGTTTTGAAGGATAGTGCTTTAATTAATTTTAGGCAGAAGAAGAATTTGAATATTCATAAAACGGAATCATACTTTCTTACAAGCCTCATCGTTCCCTTAATGGTTTGTTGAAATAACTTCAAGCCCATTGGTCCGAGGTTCAAGGCTTATAGGAAGTTTCAGGGGTGGTTGGTCAAAACAATGGAGGTATTCTAAAATACCTCATTTTTTTTTCTAGGGTTCTTGAACACTGATTCGAGCCGATTTCAATCCGATCCTACCCATTTGAATTGCCAACAACCAATTCCATCCTTGATTTCTGGGCCTTCAAGCCACGAATAATTATCACCTCTAATTCATTCCCCGTTTCAATTTTCTCGCAATTCCTCACATAGGAGGAGAAATGACCACCCTACCTCACCTTGGGCAGGGGGTAGAGTGATCATTTTCGCTCTTATGTGAGGAATTGGAGGACATTGAAGCAAGCAGCAAATTGGAGGAGAAAACGATTCTTCAAGCCACCATCACTATCTCTTTTTTTATTCTTTCTTGTTACTATGTCTCTTCTTTTTTTTTTTTTTTTCTTTCTTATATAGTTAACGAATTTTAGAAAAAAATAAATTGAATATGATTACAAATGAAATCCATTTTTAGGAACCAGCCTATTGATATCTTGGATGGTTTGTTTGTAATGTGTGCAACCTTGAGGTCTAAGGTTCATGGCTTGGTTGAGAGAAAAAAGGAAGATGTATTCTAAAATACCTTAGTTTTTGAACAATATATCAATAAAAGGAGTTCGTCCATCAATCAATCCTAAACCAATTCTATTTTTTAAAACTTTATAAATGATTCTTTTCCCCATCCCCTCTCAAAAAAACTTATGGGAAAAAGAATTTTGTCTGCTACTCCAATACTTCCATGTGTCTATCTCTCTCCTCCTCAAATTATATGGCAAATGTGCCTTTTCATATAGGGAAGGAGAGAGATAGACTCATGGGAGTGTTATACTTTACGAGACATGAAGGACCCAAAAAAATATATACATATGTACACCGTGTGGTTACCTTTCTTCCCTTAATGTCATATGTCGTGATATAATTATTGTTCTATATTCCACTCTAATCAATTCAGTCTTATACTAACTAAATAGAGTTATTTACATGGATCTGTTTTCTCCAACCAATTCTTACTTGATACTAATCCTATGCTATGCCTGTCTTTCCTCACCATTTCTCTTAGAATCATTTTAGGATTCCCCCTGACATTTTGAGATCATTCAATATGAATCAAATCACCCTCTATACTAGAGCATTCAAAGGCATCCGTTGCACATGTTTATGCCCCTTAATTGACTTTCTCATAACTTATCATTTATAGGACTGAGTCAAGTTCACCAACATAGGAGTGTCAATAGTTAGTAGAACGAACCAAATAGTTCCCTTAATCCTTCTACAGATCCATCCACCTAATGACTTCACAAAGAGTGTTATCCACAAGATATATCATGGATCATATTGTTCGTTAGATCCTTCAACTCTAGCTACTCATCTTCCGTCATCTTGTTCAACTTGTTTTTGAGAGACCTTGATTGTCACCTCCTGCGTAAGAAAAAAGAATATCCTTCACCTGTTGTCATAAGGTGAAGTCATTGTGACCATTGCAGCGTTCTATGGAGAAGCTTGAACCTTTCACCGCCCTCCAATTTACCTGATTTGTGCTTTCCATGACTGCCATCAACTTCAACAAACTTGATCATAGTTGATCTTGCATGAAATTGCATAATTTATACCAACAAAACTCAATCTACCCGTTGCGCCGTTCATCAATTCCACAGTAGTAGAACGCATCGAAAGTGACGATTTAAGAAATTTATCCTCTCAAGTGCGATGCACTGCCCAATGCACCACACTTGGGAATCCAACCGTCCATCTAACACTTGAGAGAATAAAAAGATGTTACCCATGTTTTTACGGTTGGATTTCCAAGCGTGGTGGCACTTGACAGGATGAAAATCTGAACATTGCAGCATTGTTAAAGGTATATCACTTTGATGTAACTAAAATTGAATCAATTCTTGGTACAAGCCTCTTTGTAGCCTTCATGGGTTTCTGACTATGTTTCAAACCATGAGGTCGAAGGATCAAGGCTTGTAGCACAAAGAAAAAAAGGGCCAAAAAAAAAGAGGTATTATAAAATACCTCATTTTTTAACTATGTAAATCAGGTGGTGGCCCACTATCATGGACGGCTGTGATGCATATTGCACTGCTCTGCAATATTCTACCAACGAGCTTCTCGATTGGGCACTGTAAGCATAGAAGGGCATCCGCCGATTCTTCAATTTTGATCAAATTTAAAAAAAAAAAGGGTTAAATACGCGTACCCCCTGTAATGCACTCAATATTCCTCGTACCCCCTAAGCTTCTGATAAGTCCACGTACCACCCCTCAATATTCCACGCACCACCCTTGCTTGACTTGCCTAATGCCATTTAAGTAGGCCTGTAAGCGGATCGGATGTAATCATATTCTAATATTTCCTAGTCGAATACGGATACCTCTAAATGGATTCGGATGCGGATCGAATTCGGATTTTTGACCATCCGTTTACACCTCTACCTTGTGTAACCCGAACCTTCCTCCCCTTAGTGGATACAATCCACTCTCAATCCATAGTTTTAGATCATGATTCTCTTCTTCTCATATTCTAGAACCTGTTGAATCTTCAAAAACCCTCAAGATGGTTATTTACTTAATTTTTTATAATTAAGTATTCAGATTTTTATCGGAGTATTCGGATTTTTTTTCCGGATATCTCTAAACGAATATGGATGCTCCTAAACGGATGCGGATGCGGATCGAATTCGGATTTTCGGTTATCCATTCACAGTCCTACATTTAAGTCCACACCAGGTATTAAATGCTAGAAAATTACCAAACTACCCTTTCTTATATCTTTTCTAAAATTTGAAAAGTCTTAACTGCCCTGATCTATTTGCTAAATTTTGAAAAGTCTTAATTGCCCTGATCTATTTGCTAACTTAATGTAGAAGTGGTTACATTTGTTAACAAAATCCACTTCTTGATAGCCTTGATTCACCAGTTGTTGCCATAGGGTGAAATCATTGTAACCATTGGAGCACTCTGTGGATAAGTTTAAACCCTTCACTGTCATCCAATTTATCCGAATTGTGGCCTTCATGTTTGCCATCAATTTTAACAAACCTGATCATAATTGATCTTACACAAACTTGACACAATTTATACCAACAAAGTGAAATCTGACTGATTTACACTGTTCACCAATTCCACAGTGCCAGAAAACCTTAGAATACCAAATTCCACCCTGAACAAACTCTTCACACTTCAGAATTCTACCAAAGAAACTTACCATAGCGTATGCTTTCTTTTCTCACTTTACTTCTTCTCACATGCCCACCCTCATGCAACCCAAACCTTTTCCTTTGCTTTTTTACTTTTCTCTTGATCTTTCTTTCTACGTGAAGACTTCTCCTCTCCACTTATTGTTGCTATCTCATTTAACATTGACACACAGGCTCACCTTCCCTCTCTATCTCTCCTTAAGGATTGCTTCTTCCTTTCTCCCTTCACACCTATCAAGAGAGAAGAAATCTGCAAGCCTACACCTACTTCCTCTTTACACAGACATTCACTAATGCAGGTTATAACGAGGAAAATTTTTCTGTACACTCCTCTAAAAGAAAAAAAAAATTAACATGTCTATATCTTCTTATGTTCACCTTGTGCAATGCTTATTTTTTAAATCTCAATAGATCATCTATTATGATCTATTGAACCTCGCTCTGATACCACTTGTTGGGATGAATGTGCAAATCTTGAAGAAAAAACGAAATAAACAATCACTCAAACACAAAGATTTAACGTGATTTAACACAAATGCCTACATCCACCCAAGAGAACCATAGAATTATTCACTGACAAAAAAAGAATAAAAAAAAAAAAAAACTTCATACTACTCTCCACCTCATTATGGGGATATCTCTTGTTTGTATCAAGGGTTCCCCACAACAAAGACAATATATAAGAAACTCTAAAAAAAAAAACCTTAATCTCTTCACAATTACAATTTTACCCAAATAAATGTAACTAACCCACAAAAACCCAACCCAAACATATACAAGCCGAATAATAATTATATGAATCACTGCAGAATAAGAGACAAAACCTATGACATATTAAATTCATGTTGATTATCCCAATTAACTTTCCATGGATCAATCGCATCTGACTTTGAGATCGGAGGTCAAGGTATTGCAGTACTTAGGCAATGGTTTAGCCCATTTTATGGAAACCCATCAATGATAGCATGGCCTGCCTAATTCACAATGAAAAAATAAGTTGCCTCACTGATTGAATGGACTTCCTTCTCAGTGACATTGGTTGCCCACATGCCCTAACACTCAGGTCCAACTGAGGGAAACCTGATTTAACGCATAAATATATTCCTAAATGAGAATAGTACTTTTCCATAGAACTAAAATGAAAATGCAGATAATATCATTTGCTTTAAATGTTTCTATATGTAATTAGTTCTAATAAAAATCCCATTACAAATGGTGCAATGGAGGATGAAACAAAGTGATAACACTTTCTAAAACAAGACCACCACACCATAAAAGATGACCTCCCTTAAGCCCATAACCTGCATACAACACAAAGAAACAACTGCTGCCTCTTGCCAAAAGGCCATGAACAACTAAAATAATCAAATTCATGACTGCAGTTGGGAAGCTTGAAACCACATTAGATGATACAGTTATAAACATGATTAGACCCACTCCACTCTACTCCACTCCACTCCACTCCACTCCAATCATCATCATCTCATCCTTACATTTCCTTTACATCATTTGCTGTTAAAAGGATTTGATCAGAAACACCAAAATCCAGGCAGCCTCCATGTTCAAAAAAAGATAAGGGCTCACCCACGGAGAGATGAATGGTGAACGGATGAACAGATATACTACACTCATGGCTTAAGCCTCGCCCGCAATTGATCTTGTAAAGTATTTTTCTCTAGTCAGATCTCTGATGATTTGAGCCACTTTTGTGGTCATAGTACAGAGGCAACAGCCACTGAGCCCCATGTTTCCTCCTCCCATAACACCGCCAGTAAAGAACCAGTATAATTAGCATAAAACCAATGGGAATGGCCCATCTGTCACAAAAGCAATCAAAACACAAAGCATTATTTGCTAATCCCATCTTGTACATCCACAAAGTCAATATACTCTTATCTGTAGTATTATAAATGGTGTTTGGGAAAGAAATGTCAACCAGATTTCTGTAAAATGTTGAGAGCAGAAGAGAAGATATAGTTCTTATTACCTGTCCAGATCAAGAATAGGGCTATAGACTAGTGTCTCCCAAGTTGCCACAATAAAATGCCATGCAGGGTTGTAGTAAAGTGACTCGGCTGACCAGAACATCCTCGTGTATGTCTCCAAGAAGATAAATAATATCCAAGCCCCAATCTCAAGCAAAATAAACTTTATAAAAAACCGGCCTACCACCACCATTACCAGGGAGAATGCCACCAGCCAATTGAAGAGCCTGTGGTTGTATTCTTTGATGAATAGAGACCGAGATTTTCCCAGCATCTGCATGTACATATACACACTCACTTTACATAAATGACTTGACACAATTTAGAAATCAAATATAAATTATACAGAGAAAGATCAAGAGCAATGACTTCAAGATTTCAAGAAACCATTTTGAACCATCTGTCCAACCCAATCATGGAAGAACTGTCACCTATTGCCACCTAAAATTGTGGTCCTCGACAAAATAGCCAGCCAAACTAATATAGTGGGATCAGTTCTAACCTTTATCATACGCTGCTCATAGCTAATTTTTGAAGGCCCTACACACTCTGTCTCAAAGCTTTGATTGCATTGCAGGAAACCTGCATTAAATTTTGCCATGGAAGGAAGCCTGAGGGCTTGAAGCTGGTCCATTTGATCCTCACACTTGGTATACAGCGCCTCGCACAGCTTTGAAGATTGATATTCGTTTGCCAGGATAAAATTCTTGTATGCCTATGGAAAGCGTTTCCAATAAAAGGATGAAAAGAACAGCACACAGAAAAAATATTATAATATTTGGAATATGTAATTTCAAATGTAAAATAGTTCATTGATTACATATTGGAACTCAACTTGGCACTAGTTCAGACACATGTTTGCAATAAAAAAATCAAACACCTGAAAGTCACACTATTCAATATGAATGCTTGGTGTTCTTCTCATAGTTTGAAATTTCACCATATTTCGTGAAATATTTTCGAAAATCACTAACGATATGTAAGATTTGCAACTTTTCGGGCGAAATTTCGCCGAAATGTTTTGTGTTGGTATCGTTGCAACCAAAACAATCCATTCCTTAAGTATCAAATGCAAAATTTAGACCCATTTCGTTCACTTCATTGATTTCAACAAAAAGGGTTGAGAAAACTTGGGTTTTTGTGTTTTTTTCCAAATCACCTCATGTACAAGTGTGGAACAAGTTGTTGGGAAGCGACGCAACTTTGTTGGAAGATTTGTGTAAGATTCAAAGTGGAAGGTATATCACTTTTCCCAACAATGCAAGATGGTCACACTCACACTTCAACAGCGGTGAGGAAGGAAAACTTTGGGCTGCAATCACCATGTTATGGGGACATCGAGGGCAACTAGAAGTACAATAATGCAAAACTGGGGACTCCCCTCCCCCCCCCCCCCCCCCAAAAAAAAAGACCACAAAAAAGAAGAAAAAAGGAACTCCAGGAAATACTACCTAAGAAGAGAGATCTTCAACATTATACAATTTAGTTACCGACCTGACACTTCAAAGATAGTATGTGAGAAATGAGAACCCAATGTAAATTTGATGTGAGAGCATGGTATTATTGAGCTAAGGTTGTCATTGTTGTCAACACTGTCTGTTGAAGCTGTGTGCAGTGCAGTGGCAGTTGTGGTAGTATGTAGACATGGCTGAGAATAGCAGAGGCTGACATGCATATTGATGATGTGGCATGTGAACTGAAAGAGCATGAGATGATATGACTAATAGAGTAGATCAGTTGTAGATGGGCTAACAAGAGATGGGCTTGCATGGTTGAGCCCTTGAGCTTGACATCCATAGGCAGAGCACACTTGTATGTTTAGACAACGAACAACAGAAAATCTGATCAAGCTTCATCATACACTGAGAGGCTCTCAAAGTGATCAGCATGAAACTTGAAGAGATTCAAGTCATCTATCAACAGGATTTGGATTCACTTTAATCGGATATAGTGTGGAAGATATGGCTCAAACAGTGAGCATTGCTTGTGTTGCCATGAAACCCAGTTTTTGCACATACAGAAACTTGCAGGATGTTTTAAGAGGTCTTCCTCACTTCCTGGGTTGAAGCTCAAAACATATGAGTTGGAGAGCTTCAAGTCTACTTTCATATGGCTCAAGATTCGGCTCAATCCAAGTCTGATCGAAGAAGTTATGATCTCAAATGTGAATGCAGTGCAGTGTTACTAGAATACTCTGTTTACACATACAGCAACTTGCAGCGCATATTTTGAGGTTTTCCTCACTACCTAAGTTGAAGCTCAAAACATGAAATTTGTAGAACATCAAGTCTGCTTTCTAATGCCATCAGAATCAAGTCAATCAGACAGTGTATGAGTGAGATATGGTCATTTTTCTGACAGCACGTGGATGATGGTCAAACTGCAGGCGGTTCAACTTGATCCGATTTTGGTTGCAGTTTGAGGCTCTTCATAATCGAAATTTGAGTGTTGTAAACAATTGAACTTGAGGGAAAAACAGAGAAAAGAAAATGAAACCTTGCAAAACATTAAATCCACCATTGAAGCTCAAGAGATTGGTAGTTAGGAGATTTTATTGAAGACTCAAAATGGTTTGTTAGAAAAGGGAAGAAAAAAAGCTCCTCAGTAGGTTTGGGGCCTAATTGAAGCTGTCAATAAGACATTCAAGGCTTGGTTGAGAGTTATTTGGCTTTCCAGAGTACCAGGAGATGGAATATTTGCAAGGGTTGTAAGATTTCCCCTATCTTGGCTAGCCTAGGTGCTTGTTAAAAAGCCTAAACCAATCTTGCGCTTGTATTGGAGGCATTGCTTATAAGCCCATTTTTCTCTGACTGTTGTTTAGGCTATCAAGTGGGTGCTTAATAGCGGGGTGGGTGCTCCCTTACAGTTGGAGCTGTAAAAAGCCTGGAGTAGGTGCTCTAGAATAGTTGTAGCTATTGTGTAGTGTATTGAGCATATATGAAGCCCATTGTGCAACAGTAAGGTTTCTCCATTGTGACCAAGTGGTCATGGGTTTGAGTTTGGATTATACATTAGGATCCTGCACGGTAAGCTTCTCTGCCAAAGCAGGGGTAAGGCTGCATACATTATGACCCTCCCTAGACCCCGCAGTGGTGGGAGCCTCGTGCACTGGGTACGCCCTTTTTTTTTATTGAGCATATACAAAGCCCATCTAGGGCATTGCTCTGTGGATGTAAACGAACTGCCAAACCACGTAAAAATCTTGTGTTGTGAGTGGTTGCATGTGGATTATATGTATGGATATATGGAATGCCTTTTCTGCAGGATGGGCGTGCACACTGTGTAGACCTTGCCACGTGGTTGTGACTACCTGTGGTTGAGAGGCAAGGTGTGCTACACAACTGTGTGTGTGGACATTTGCATGCTTGAAATCAACAATGGGCAGCCAGACTTTAGGCAGTGTGACTTTTGTGAGCCAAGCCAGACCTTCAGTGATAGTTGGATAAATAAAAAGAAAATTATAAAAGGATCACTGATTCAACCCACCCCCCTCAGTAGCGACCAAAGTTCAACAATTATTTAACAAAATAATGTCAAAGATGGTTAGAGTCAAAGCACTAAAAACGGAATACGCCTATCACCCAAGAAAGAACCTTCACTTTGATCTACCGCTTGAGCCTGCTACTGAAAACTATCTATTGAAGATCCTTTTCCGGCTGCATTACAAGGAAGTTGGGAAAATGTTTCTGATTGAATAGGAGAGGCACAGTGAATCAAATGAGGCCAAGAGGGCACTACGATAGTTGGGAACCTAAAGGTGGAGAGGCCAACTGATCAAATGTTATCACATGATTCGCAACTTTGATGGGCTGTGCCTCTTTCCTCTAAATGGACTCCTCTAGGGCTACTTCAGGCACTTTAGTGCAAACCAGAAGGACTGGAGCTGTTGGATGTTGTTCAGTGCTGCTATAACTTAACAGCCAAAAAGCTCTGCGTTGAACTTCAGCCCCTTCAAGTTGGCCACGGGGCAACAGCCTCTGACGCCCCCACACCATTGCGACAGCCGGGACTCTACATCTGGATCTTATCCCATCTCAAACTCGGATTTGGAAGAGTGACCTTGAACTACAGACCAATCAACATAAACAATACAAGAAAAGAAATTGATTCTCCTGCCGGGAAAAGAAAATAAGGCAAAAAAGGGGGAGATAACGAAGAGAAGCTAAGGAAAGTCGCTCCACTCCATAGATAGTTATTACAGATTCTTGTTTCTAGTTGATTCAAGCAAGACAGGAATGAGAGTCTCATCAGCTCATGTTGGAGAATCAGTGAAAATAGCAAATTTAGGCTCAAAACAAGGGATGTTAGACATGAAATCAATGGTTTCGGGAAGCCTGTTCCTAGCGCACCAAACAAGCCGTACCGCACCATACTTTATCTTTTATCTTTCATCTTCTATCCTCCATTTTTCACTTTTCCTTTTATTTTCTACCTCTCTTTTGTCAATTTTCCATTTTTCATTGCACATCTCATTTCCCATCTCTTCATTCCCCATTTTTGTATTAGACCTCAGCTTTCCCTACTTTGTTTTGTTAGGATCCATGTAGCCGAACCTATTAAGGGCTGAGTGTGTTGTTGTTGTTGGCAACTTTGATGATGCACTTCTGGTTCACTATCAGATACTTGTAAGATGCAAGGGATTAAGAAATAAGAATAATAGGAATGTGCATTTAGGTTATGGTTTGCTTGGTTCAGGGTTAACCATAATAGAATAAGGACAGGTTAAAAACCAACAGTAAGTGTTGTTTGCCAGGATAATATTCTTCTCATCCTACAAGCGGTTTCCAGTGAAAGATGATGTGGGCAGTGATCAGCAAGATTCCATAAAGTTTAAAACTATGTAATTACTGTGAAAGAGCCCACAATTTATAAGCTTGCCACTCAACATAGTTCTTGCAAAGAGGCACCAGACTCATCATATTCCCAAAACCAACATCTGATACAAATAATATCACAATGAATGATTCACCCAAAAAAATATATATATATCACAATGAATGCTTGGCATGCACGAGACTGAGAAAGACATGCACCACCACCATTTTTTTCTTTTTTTCTCCAGTTCCTACGCTGACAGAGGGATAGAAGGTGGAGTGCTGCCAATTGTTCAGGAACTTCTACGGGAGTTTAGAGACCTTGTAAAAGGGTGGTCATACTCACACTTCAGCAGAGCTGAGGAAGAAAAAATTTTGTACCCTAGTCCCCTTATTTTAGGAATATGGAGGAACCGAAGTACAAGATATTTTAAACAAAGCAAAAGAGAATGATGTCAATGACAAAAATTTCAAGAGCTGAGGAATTACTCCCAAGGCACTTTGCAAATGCCATTTCCAAAGAGAGAATCAGCAGCATTAAAAGCTACACGAAAAAGTTATCTACAAAGATAGGGGGTTAGTTTTCTAAAGACTCCAAGACTAGTATGTGAGACCTCTAGCATGAATGGTATGTGAGGGCACAGCATCATTTAACAAGATAAATGCTAAAGATTGTTGAAGCAGGAGCACTAATCAGTTCACAACTGAATTTCATTTCTTTCCACTCCGCACTGCAATGAGAATGAGGCCAAGACAAGGCATGTTAATAATGGGAAAATAACCCCCCAGAGATAAGAGGCCTACTATAATATTGAGTGGTTTGGGCAGGCCACTTAAGGGTAGAAAATGTTTTCAAGAAGAATAGAGATTGGACGATGGGCATCTGGGATCCCCATCTGATACTTGTAAGAGGCAAGGGATTAAAAAATCAAGAACAATAAAAACATGAATTAGGTCATGGTTTTGCTTGGTTCAATGTAGAGCATGGCCCCATCCTTGAACTTTCACCTATAAACCTTGTAGGATTTTGGTTGCTGACAGTAGGCATTGAATTGTTCACGAAAACCATACTCTTAGGTGTCAATAAGGAACTAACTTGTCACTAGGTAGCAAAGGCATTTACAAGCAAACTTGAATGCAATGATCACCAGCATTAATTTTTTTCCCCATTGTTGCCGGATCAGATAGAAAGAGAAAGGAAGAGAAAAAAAGGGGGAGTAAGACCAACCAATGGTTGGATCAACGGAGCTACAACAATCCTTGGTTTTTCAAAAAAACTGAGTAAGACATGTTTGAGATGTAGAAAATTTTACTTGTATTTACTTTCTGAGTTTATGAAATGGTGGTAGTTTTAGGTATTTGCCTATACTAGATAAACTTTTTCCGACTGAGTGACTACTTCCCTGGCATACCTCTTGTATTTCTTCATCCAGTTTAGCGACTGATTTCTTAGCATGGTGGCGACCGAAATGCTGCTCTTCAAAGACTTTCATGGCTTCTTCTCTTGCTGCATGGTTGGCTTGTTGCAGAGATTGCTCTGA
The DNA here is from genome assembly GCF_018873765.1 of Telopea speciosissima. Lineage (NCBI taxonomy): Eukaryota > Viridiplantae > Streptophyta > Magnoliopsida > Proteales > Proteaceae > Telopea > Telopea speciosissima. The sequence goes on from NC_057925.1 coordinate 54,130,578, forward strand.
TTGTGGTAACCCTACCTCGCCCATCCTTTGACTGTATAGCTTCAAGCACCGCTCAAGAATCCCCTTATTAAAAACCTCGACAAGAGAACCTGTGGAAGGGATCTCTCCTTTGTTCAACGCTTCAAGAATCTGAAACATTGAAAATATGATGCTCTTGAGAAAATGCACCAAGCTGACTTTTCTCCTTTTTTTTCTCACTTCTCCAGTGAGAAGAGGGGGGAGGGGTAAGCTTGGATCAAAACCCAAAACCTCAATGCCCAGAAATAGAGTAGTGTGTCTGATTAGCTAAATCTCACAATGATGGAAGGTCTAATAATAGATTTGATGCATTTACAACTAGAGCACAGGAGGATGAAAGAAAGGTACCTGCTCTAAGAACGATACAAACTCCTTTCCATTTAGAGGTTTACCCTGCACAATTTTTGGACGAATAATAGAAGCAACAAGTTCTTTCAACTGCTCCCTCTTCTTAACATAAGTTGGATCAAGGTCAGCATCCTTCATGTCACAAAGCTTAGTTCGCTGGAGATGAGGCTGTAAATAAGTTCAAGTTAAAGAGTTATCAGCTCATTCCAAAGTATAAACTCTGCCAAAGTGAACTTGCCAAGTGCCAACAAATAAAATAATTGTGGCCCATAATAAAGCAATTTACTATTTTCTTTTTAGGGGGTGGGTTAGCCCTCCTACTAGCATACAGCAGAAACCATCCCAATGCAGACTTGAAAAGAAGGGCACTTGCTGAGACCTACCATCGCAATGACATTGGGGGATCATGCACATCTCAGATTCCTCCCAAACAAAAACACATGAGAGAGAGAGAGTTTATTTATGCATTTAGAGTAGAAAACTAAAAAATATATTTTTTACACTGTGTGATAGGATGAACAGGATTCTCATACAAAATTAACTCAGGACTGATCAGGGTAAGGTATAGATACACTATCTACTTTGATTTCGAGTTGCTCAACAGAGAATTGGATACTCAAGAATGAAGGTTTTAAATCTATACATAGACATAAGAGATTAAGAGAACGAAGATTTATTACTGCAGAGAGATTTCAGTATTAGTTGAATATGGTTGGAGAAGGATGGGGAAAATTAAGTGACTCAAAAGAAAATTGAGAAGATAAGACAACTATAAGGGTTCTGTTCCACTCAAAATGCACTAAAAGCAACCATACCTGAGGTAAGCTAAAGGCTGTGCTGTTATCACCCATAATGGCCAGTGATTCTCGAATCTGATTAACCTGATTCAATCAAGAAAGCAAAATTGCAACCACAGCATAAAAAAATATATTTTAATGAAAAAGGAAGTTTAGAGAAAACAATACCTGATCAATATTTCTGTCACCTGCAGTCACAATTGGCATCCATGATCAATTTTTTGGTCTAACATGGGTGCTGAAATCAAACTCATCAGGTACCTAAGATCAAATAGGTGACAGAAACTAACCATCATAATTAGGGACCCGCAGAAGAGCTTCATCTACCATCTGTTTGACACTTTTCCCTTCTGTAAGACAGCAGCAACAATGCCAAATTCAATACAGAAATTGCAACACCAACACCCCCCCCCCCAACACACACACACACACACACACAAAATGAAAGTATGATATTATATCTAAGCAAAGGGAACATTAGAGGATAACAGGTGTGATACTTTGATAAAATCAAATTAGAAGTCTTTTCTTATTAGTTGGATTTCAACCCAAGAATTTTGATCAATCTTGGAAATGTTTGATGGTCTCTTAGTTTAGTTAGTTATTAGCCGTTTGAGAAACTTTCTCATACATGATGAGTAAATTTGTAAAGACAAATGATCTGACTTTTGGTATAATTGCACATACTTGACATGGCAACGCTAAAAGTCAAACCTAAGTCCTAATCTGTTTCCCTTTATTCAACAACGGTTACACCTCTTCAATAAAGGGAACCTGGCAAACCAATTCATAGACTCTAAACAGTTTACAATGCCATAACAAAGTCAAAATATATTCTCGAAAGTGTAGGAAAGGAACCATTGTTGGAAAAAAATATTTTTTTATTTTTTATTTTTTTATTTTTTTTGAGGGGGGTGTTGGAGACTTGGAGGAGAGAAGGGAGAGTGATCTCTTACTTTTTGTCCTTTTCATCTATGAAGAAGGATTTTACTAGAAGAAGCATGGGAGAAGATGTAATACGAATAATGAATAGTGCTGTGGGATGGGTAATGGGACCACCAGAACAGAGTCAGTTGCTCCTCAAGAATGAATTAGAGGAGAATAGACAATGATACTTTGACTGTTGGTTACCTCATCTATGATCCCATATGCCTGCCTATTCAATGACCATGTGAGCGTAGACAATACCATCCATCATCTGGTTAGCATTCTTGGTATTGGGGCTGGCCTTTTCTATGAAGGGGTTTGTTTGTGTGTGAGAAGAGAAATTATAAACAACGAAGTCCACGATGATCCTATTATTGCTTCATTGCTTGAAAGTGGTTTGCTTTGCAGCAGTTACTAGTCCCCCCCCCCTTGTGGAGCTCCACATTATTCGAAATTTAAAATATGAATTTTAATATTTATCTTAAATCATTAGTAAGGAAGGTGATATAAAAGGCGTTGTCTCACATAGAATTAAAATAGGATGGATGAGGTAGAGAGGTGCATCTAGAGTGTAATGTGATTGACAAATTCCTTTAAAGCTTAAGGAAAATTTTACAAAAATAGTCATAAGACCGACTATGTTGTATGGCACGGAGTATTGGACAGTTAAGAAGCATCATATAGATAAACTAAGTGTAGCGAAGATGAGAATGTTGAGATGGATGAGTGTCAAAACCAGGAAGAATAAAATAAGGAATGATCATATTAGAGCTGATTTGGAGCAGCCCCAATTCAAGATAAGCTATGAAAAAGTCATCTGAGGTGGCATGGCGATGTTCAACGGAGGCGGTCTACAGAAGCTCCAGTTCGGAGGAGTGACCATAGGAGAAGTGGTGAGGAAAGACATGCATAGTCTAGGTCTTGTTTCAAGTATGTGACGTCGAATAGAGATGATCGGAGGGCAAGGATCCGTGTAGCCGACCCCAATTAGTTTGTATAAGACTGAGTTGTAGTTGTAGTTGTTGTGTTCCTTCTCTTTTTACTTTTATTATTAATAATTTGTGTTTGCAAGGATCCATGTAGCCGACCCCATTTAGTTGGGAGTGGGACAAGACCGAGTTGTTGTTTTTGTTGTTGTAGACCACAATACTTTGACTCTGTCCTACAATCCTGAAAATTGAGGATATCTACTACTTTACACTGATTAAGTTAGTGATCCAAACTCAAACACTCCATCATTTGCACCTGCTGTTTAATAAACCATTCTTAAGGACTACCAGCGAGCAACTTAAACTTCCTCTTCCAGAGGGGGCAGCGAAAAATGATTTCTCTAGCTCAGTTTTAAACTTACGCAAGAAGTCCCGCTGAATTAACCACAACAACTTGGCAGGCTCAAATGCAATATCTTGGCCCTACGAAAATATATTTAAATGTTTAGAGATAGCAAATGGTCAACTATAACCAAAAAAAAAAACACACATGTTAGAAAAAAATTTTGAAAGTGATTAGTGGATTACCTTCACTCTATTTTCCACATGTAAGCGACAGGAAAACCATAAAACAAGTTAGTGTCAGTGACAAAAATAGAGTAGCTATAATTTCAACAAGTTCATATTAAATAAAGGGTCCTTCTAGGCGTTACTATGCCTAGTGAAGAATAACGTTTCACTATTTGCCACTTGGCAGTATATGGGTCAGTCCATGTGATAGAGGGACCCACATACATCTCAATGGCCAAATTTTAGTCCAAAGTAAGCAAGGACAGTTGCTCAAACTCTGATTCAAAGTTCTACTAAAATTACCAAAATGCCATCAAATGGGAATGAATATAAAAAAACAAAATGGCATCTTTAGTAATTTTAGTTACTTTCTCTACTTATTTTAAGCTGAAATTGTTCCAATGAGATACTTGCCTGGTCCTCTATCTCATGGACTGACCCATGTACTATGGCAAATAGTGAAGCGTTACACCTCACAAGGCATAGTGACGGGGAAGAAAACCCTTAAATAAATGTTAAGATTTGCAAACCTTCCATAGAATTCTTCTGCAAGTTCAACAGCAAATGACAACCTAGATATATCGGCTTCACGAATCTATAGAACAAAATAACAATAGCAAATTAGTACAAGTGTAAAAAATGGTGCATCCATGCATGAGCAACTAAAAGGCCCATGTAGCTTCGTTTTGGGTTATCGGCTAAAGAACAAACCGTCTCAGGTAGATTGTATATAAGCACAGAACTCAAAACAGTTGCCAAAGCAAAGATCCTGCAAACACAGAAATTAGGAAGGTTTGGCATTGAGGACCATGGGACCACCGAAGCCAGATGGAAGATTTCGTATATCAGAAAAATTACCTGTCATCATATACGTTTGACTTCCCAATGCTTTCAAATCCTTCTGTGTCAAGGTAAAGCACAGATGTTTTAACCCCATCTATAAATAATTCTATTGGCATCCCCCATACCCATATTCCTGAAACAACGAAAAGTGAATATCAATAAATATTTTCTTTAATTTAGAAGTGTCATGGTTAACAAAGCCAATATGGTTGTGTGCTTGTGTAAGCATGTACAGATTTTGTGTGGCTGCACAAGCACATTTGCTGAAATACGCATCAACCTTTTGTTTTGGTATCACGCATGTGGCCTACACCAAATCCTGTAAATAACACAAGTTTCCAATGATTAGAAGTTGAAGCATCCGAAATAGACAGAAAGATCATGCAAGTGTGAGAAGTACTGGTATTGGTTTAGATGGTGGAAAATACTAAAGGCAAAGTAAGTCTAGATAAGATTACCTTCATAACATGAAAGGGAGAGAAGTTGATTCAGTAAAAAAGATTTGCCAGAGCGGTATGGACCAATTACCTGAGAAGGCAAATACGAAGATGAAATCAAAGAATATTTTTCCTTCTTTAAAAGGGGAGGGGGGGAGGATATAATTTCTTGCTAAGAAACCTACTTCATGAATGCACTGAAAAAAGAACAGAAATCTTTTAGGTTCAAAGCTTATCATATTATGCAAATTCACCATGACAAAATGCCATCAACTAGGCTTGTGAACCCTCCAGCCCATTGATAGAGGCAACCTCTTATGATGACCATGACGATATGCCTCAAGTCTTCAGAATGAGGAGAGCACTGACGAACACACTTCAAGTTGAAATCATGCAATGCCTCTTTTTGGGGCAGGGTATGACTTGCATTAAAACATTTGATTTTCATTTCTTTTATTTCTTTTAGTAACTTGTACTTTTTTTAGGGACAATTTCGTAGATCTACTAGATAAGAAAAAATATTACAAAACAAGTAGGTTTACAAGAGAAGTAAGTGTAAAACAAAGTCAAACCTACTTGTTTTGTAATTCTTTTTCTTATCTAGTGGATCTAGGTAATTTCCCCCTTTTTTTTATTGGCAGCAAATATATTTCACTGATAATGTGAACAGGAAAAGAAATAATAGAATGAGGCTAAGGCATTCCTCCCCCCCCCCCTTCTTGGGAAGCAAAATCCTCAGACCACCCTTATCAATGCTATAAAGTTTCTTGCTCATGGAGGATCAGTCCATCACCCATATTAATGCCTAAATTTTCTTGCTGATGGAGGATCAGACGACTATCAAGTCTGTGCAAACGATATTTGCAACAATAGATCTCGTCAAGGATCTTCCTCTTCTCAGCACACCCCTTTTGTTCTCATTGGCCCTAGATTTTGGTCAAGAAGATAATTTTTTGCCAATATTTTCCAGAAACAAACAACCCCCACCACAATAGTATTTACCTAAGGCCCTCTTTTGAAACATGTCTTCAACTTGGAATAACAATCTCCTTTTTCAATTTGTTCCTGAAAGAAGGTAATAGCACTTACATGTGCCCTGATCACGCTATCCATCTCTTGGCCTAAAAAACGTAATCTTTCACGACGAAGTCCTGATTAGGACAAAATAGTATCCTTTGGGCACCTTTAGATGCATACAGTTCCAAAAGAAAAAGGAACTGCAGAAAAAATCAGTGTGTCACTCCCTTAGCCCCTCCCCACCCCCACCCCCACCCCCACCCCCCCACCCAAAAAAAGGAGCCTTGAATTTTATATGGTACTAGCTAAGCTAATAAATAACTTGGAAACTCCAACAATAAATCTAAATGAAACTAGCTCAACATCAGGTAAAGTTCATAGAATTATTTCTTCATAAAATAATCTGGAACTTAACTCTCTTTTCTAAGTCAAGAAAAATACTTAATTAAAGAAAAGGACAGAAGCCTCTTATACTAACTTTATAGCCTTTTTTTTTTGGGAACTCTGATAAGGCCTCATCCCAATAGAACTTTTGTATTATTTTCCTTTTTAGGATTTGGCCTCCTCAAGCCGCATATCATTGTACTCTTGGTTCCTTCACGGCCCACCAAAGAAGGGCTTCTTGCACGGCCCAAATATTTCCCACATGGCAGTTAAAATTGGGTCCAAATTGTGTGGACTGGTAGACCCCAAGGTCCCCTGCTCACTATCAACTATCAGCCCAAACGATGTTTGGAGCTTTGAACAATCAAGGGGTTGGGCGAGTGCACAGTACAGGCTAGAGTACACATAGGCAGTAGGTATACATGGACATCATGGGCATGCATGCCAATACACCGAGAGGGTATTTGACTGAATTAACCTCTGAAATTAGATGTGGCTAATCCAGGCTATGTGCTCTCTATCCAATGGTCAGAATAGTCACATCATTTGTCCATGCGGCAAATTGAAAAGCAAGTCCTTCCTACTTGGGCCACACAAAAGCATTTTGCCAATAGCAACAGTCCAAGAAAAGGGGGTTCCAAAATCTCGGTGCCCATAATTTAGCAAGAAACCTCTGTGTAGACAATTGAGTTTCCTAACTACTGAGGACAAGGACTTGTAGAAACCACTCCATGAATAATGTCATTCTCCCCAAGAGAAAACCTTCCAACAAGTTTAGAGTCAAAGCACCACAATCAAATGCACTATTTACAGTAGAAAAAGATTGCAGCCAAAAAAATAGCCATCTCAAATGTGATTTGACCTTCAAGGAAAACTGCAGGGCAGTTGCTAGGAAAATTTGATGTGGCCATCTGGGCCATCAAAGCCTAATTGTTCAAAATCCTAAACCATCTAAGGACTGATTTAAGTTTAACTTCTGCAACATCCCTTATTTGTTAACAGACCAAAAAAGAAGGTACCACTACCCATGGCCTCCAAATGCCAGCAAGAAGGCATTATTCTGGCAGTTCCAAACATTAATAGCTCCATGTTCCCACAATCTTATTTCATGCAAATTGTAAACCAACTCGATATATTTTTATATAGGTTAAGAAGCAAATTAAGAGAAGGATTTAGAAAAATGCTATCAAGCTTACTGCAACAGCTGCAATTGGGGTTGTTATTTTTTCTATTGCCTCCAAGCCTTCTCTTGAAAGACGAAGTTTTGTATGACCCGAATCAGGCTCCACAATAGGAAACCTGTAAGAATAACATGACAGAATTGTTCGATGAAGGGGTTTACTCAATGCAGCTTCTGGAGAAATACAAAATATACATATTAAAAAAAAAAAAGTCAACAAAGAACCTAAAACTTGAAGAGGGAGGATGGGAAGAATATAATTTTCACAACAGTATGACACTAGATTTAGCATCACCTTGTAATCTCCAAGTCTAAACAACAAGCAATAGCAAAGGAAAAACTTAAAAAGGTGATACAACATTAGAGATAACAAAGCTGTAAGGCTCAACAAAAAGCACGTACAAGGCTTCCACAGTGCAACCCAAAGAAGAGAAAAGAGAACAAAAGATGTAATATAATGCGGAAGGCACTCCTATTCAATTATACAGAAACAAAATAATATAAATGACACATAAACCTCTTAAAAATAGAACAGTAATTTACAAAACATATGAGAAATATCGCATGATCAAACTAAGGATAGCAGTCCAAGTTGCATATGCCACACATAAGAGAGATTGCAGTTGTATCCATTCTAGCAGGTCCATAAATGCTTTGGAATCAATCCAGTGATGATGATCAATGTTTCAAAAAACATCAAGAAATAACTCGTGTGTAGGCATCATAATGCCATGGGCATTATCATTAAGTGTCAAATCACCATTAGGCATTAGCATTAGATAATAATATGGATAGTATGGTCTATTTAATTTAATTTTTTTTAAAACATTGAATTAGTGGAGCCCTTGTGGTATAGTCCCAAAAGTCACTTCGAAAAAACCTAAGTCTGCCAACTTACTTCCACATCCACTGGAACCAACCTGATGTACACCCGTCTTCCTTAAGACTGTAGAACTTTGGTCATGCTTCAGTAAACCTCGACCAAAAACATAATTTTTTAATACAGAAGTTACCAAAATCCTAAAGGCGTTGCCAATGAAACAAACACACCAGTGAGGTCCACTTACCCTCTAAAATGATAAAAATTCCTTTTCTGTATTAATAGTGTGATGGTCATAATGGGATCTAACTGCATTTGTCTTGGCCTAGAAAGGATTTCTCAATGTGTTCAAAACATCAACAGGTCCATTGACCTAAAAAATAGCCAAATTTTCCAGTATATCTATGACATGATGGATATCAAACAGTGATTCGATCATGATTAAGTTGGGCCAAAGATCAGTTGATCTACCAGACACATGGGTAGGATTAATTGATCCTAAAAAAGAACAGATTGCCCCTAACATATCCACAACAGATCAAACTTGTGCTAGTTTAGAAGGGTTTATCAAACATGAAAAACATAACTGCGTGGTCTATCACCCAACCTAGTAGGAATACATATATACATGAATTATCAGATGAGCATTATCATATCCAAGTAGACGGTAGACACTGATCTTCTTGAACCATTGTAAATGGTTATTTTGCTTTTACAGTGGTTTGTAAAAGTGCAATTGGTGCTAATTCAAGTATTTCCTGAAGGTACATCTAAAAATTCCATTGGTTCCACATATTTGCATGGATTTGCATAAACTTCCATAAAGTATTTGTACTTCAATGTGAACAGAAGTTGATTGGAGTGTCTTTCTAAGTGAAAGTACAGGACTCATAAGGTGGTCTTACTTTTACTGTTACCAGTCCTAATTTGAGGAAACAAGAGGGTGTAGGAACATCTAACAGGTGATGTTTTGGTTATGCTTATTGATTTTTGTTGATAGAATGAATATTTTTCGATTGGTCTAGCCAAAAATGCAATCAGATTGCTATTATAGATGCTGTTACACAAATTTTCTGCTTTTGACCATTTAGATTTAGTTCATAGTTATGATTCATAAAGCTACTTCCCCATCCCACCCATACCCCCCAACCACCCCCTCCCCCAAAAAAAAAGAAATATATTTCACTTTCCATAAAATTAGTAACAAATAATTTTGCAAAACAAACGAAGGCTAAGTACCATCAGATGAGAAATCAGAACATCAAGGAGAACAGGAAACCTATTTCTCCCCAAAAAAAAAGGAGGGAGAAGAGAGAGGGCAACAAAACTACGAGTGGTTTCAACAGGTGATAAAAACAAAGGGGAGTCGAATAGACAAGATTTGGATATGTACAATGAACACTAGAAAAGAAATAATGAGAATGAGTGTTAAGATGCAGCTTGAAGGCCATAAGGGTGAGGATAAGATAAAAGAACATCAAATGAGATAGAGCACAAAAGAAAAAACAAAAGTTTTTAAAGAAGGAGTGGGCCTCCATAGAATGGATTGGCCAAAAAAGGTTATTTCCAAACCCAAATGGAAAGAAAAAGTATAGATGGTGAAAAGGGTGTGTATGAAGATCTAGTATAAGTGTTAGCCATCTGCTTACAACTCCATATTATCATCTTTCCTGGACTTGGCTTATCTTTCCAAAATTACAGACTAATATAGACAGACCAATGCAAGTTTGATGGCAGAAAGCAACACTGTCTGGACGACTCACCATATCTTTTGCCTCACAACTACGAATTGAAATCCCCACCTACTTGCCCGGAAGGGGCATTTCTCCCTACCTTAAATGTCAGTTCCTTTTTTAATTTTGAAGTTAGCAACAAGTTCAATATTTCGTTGAGCTTTAAGTAATGCCAATGACAGCTTTTGTCAGCTATCCAAAACCATTAATAACCACCATCACAAAGAAGCAAATAATTCAGTGGAGCAGTTTGTCTGATGAACATTGTATAGATTTGAATTCTTTAGTTGCATCTCATCCCACAATAAAGAACTATAGATCCAATTAACCAAGGTCTAGAGACATGGAATCAGAGTGTCATTTGATCTCATCATGGACAAAAATATGCACCGTATACATAAGATTGGTAAAAAAAGAACCACAAATCCAGTTTCCAATCAGAATTTCAAATAACAGAAGGAAGTTCATTTTAAAATAAATGTACCAAATATTTCCAATCAGGAAATAAGAAAGAAAATATAAAAATCAAAGTTGCAGGTATGTATAAAAATCGACCATCAATGTCGATTACCAATGATTTACAGTCCAAACTAAAATAGACGCATTAAATAAGAAAGAATGGGAATGAAAGAAATGGCTTACGCTTGTCGGAAGTTCTCTATCGAAGAAGACCCAGATGCCAGGAAGCACAGAATGACTGAAACAACGAAAACCCATCTCGGAAAAATCATTTTTTCACGAAACAGAGGCTCTTAACTTTCTTACTAGGGATCAAAGATAGGTACCCATTGTTGTACTGCCAATGTGACCACAGGAAGGCTAAGGATAGAAGAACCATTGGGCTTGGGAAGCATGCCCATGGAAAGGAAATGGATCTGAGGAAGCTATGGAATTGTTTGCAGGTGAAATATCCAGTTCCTGCTTCTTGAGTGGTTTCTTGCGTTCCAGAGAAACCCAACTGAGAAAACCTAAGAGAAAGTAACCGCCGGTCTGTGAAGTGAGAAGTGAAGAAAGAGAATCGTGAGTTTCATTTGGAAGAGGAATGAATGATTCAGACTCAGCTGTGTCTCTTGAATTTTGACAGGAATGAGCGTTTGGAAATAGTCAGAGAGATCTAATACATTTACACCATTAAAGGTAAGGTGGTATTAATGGTATTATTACTGCAAACTCCGTGATTCAGACCCAAATTTACAGGGGAAGCCGGATCCAATTCTATATGTCTACTGCTTCGAATTCCCCATTTCCCTTTTTTAAGGATAATTAAGTTAAAAAAATATTGGAGAAGTTTAAGGAGATTTCCGTAATTTCACAGACTTAGGTATCCAAGTTCAACAAGAACACCTTGACCAAATGGGTGGAGGATTTGCAGCCACCGTTCCTTCAAATTGTCCTAATTGAAATTATGGTTCAGTAATTCTGGATGAGAAGTTGGTGATGAACAAGAAAACAAGAATGTTAATACCATTGGAATCCCTTTTCAACAAGGATTTAAAGAAAAGGGAAAGAAATCGTTGTTTAGGCATCTAGAGTTTTCATGCGTGTTGATCAATAGGAATGCGTGTGCAAGCATTGCCCTAATTAGGATTTTCTGCCTTTTCATGGGATTTGCGCGTTTATGTATCTTGCAGGTAATGCATGGATTGAATTAAACAAATTATCCTATTTCATTGTTTTTATTTTAAGAAATTTTTTATTCCATGATAACTAACGTGGGATCCTTGAAGTAGTTGACCTTGGGGATATTCTAAACGTTTTTGCCATTGAAATGCTTGTTTATCATTGGGATAAATAGATTAGTGTCTAATGACTTTTAGTTTGTGCAAGAAAGATTTGTTCAATATTAGATTTTTGTTTTAAACACACCATCATTTGATTTGTTTGCCTCCAAATATGTTTTTTTAATGAAGAGAATATTTCTCCACCGCTCGGTGAACGTTCAGCCACCATTCTAGGGTTCATAAACCCCTATAGAATTTTAATTCTTCAAAATACCCTCCTAATCCCCCTTCAGGCACACACTTGACCTACCTCGATGGATGATTCCCATTCACCGTGTCTAAAGGAATACTTGGTCCTTTTTTTATTATGGCTTCTAGTGATATTGTCTTTTGAATATCCGAATTCTTTTGATGTTGGATTCATTTGATTTCAAATTCACATGCAATTAGGGGTGCAAGTTTTGGCCTTGTTAGCCCAAATCCGCCCTGAACCCGAAGAGGGCTTGGGCTGAGATACCCTGGCCCTAAGGTCAGGTCAGGGTTGTAAATTTCTGACCTGAGTCAATGTTGGGCCAGGCCAGGGTTGAGGCCTTGGGCTAAGCCCGGCCCAAGCCAACTCGTGACACTCTTTTAAATTATATTATAAAATATGTATTGATATAATATAATATATTATAAATTTTAAACGCCGCACATATTTTGTTATACAATATATTATATATGAAGATAATAAAAAATTAATATATTTCTTATATTGTTATTTTATGTAAAATTTGTAATTTTCTCCCTAACTTAGCCCAGCTTATGCTTCTCTCCCTTCATCCTCCCCATGATCAGGGCCAATCAGTTCAGCCAGGCCCGACCCTGAGGATGAGTCAGGGTTGAATTTTTCAAGCCCTGAGTCAAGGTCGGGCCGGGTCTAGGCCCAATTAAGGTAACCCTGTTACAGCCCTACATGCAATCATGAGTGTAATAACAAAATGTTAAAAAGGTATTGTTAGTAACTTGGGAAGCTCTTTCTAAAAAATATAGTGTTTTCAATTAGAAATGTTAACTATGGTAAACAATGAAGGTCATGATAACAAAATAAAAAATGAAAGTGGAGATGATCGTAAGACTTTTTTATCTAATCATCAATGGTTCACAACTAAGAAAAAAGAGAGAGAAACAAAGAAAAATTGTTCAAGGTTTGTTAAACTAAAGATTGCAATTTGTTGTCACCGAAGCGGTGAACTAAGAATTTGTAACTTTATTTTTTGTTGTCTCTTGTTTTATTCTCAAAAGTTATTTAATGTAGGATAAAAAAAGATTTTTTTAAAAAATTAAATTTATTTAATATATTATTTAATACAATATTTATGTGAAATGACAAGATTTACCTTTATTTAAAAAAAAATTTGCTATCTTAAAAAGGCAAAAAAGTAAAGTTTACAACTTCTTAATTTACCATTTTTTTGTTACAATAAGATTTTCCCTAAACCAAACTAAACTAAACTAACTCAAGAATTGTGTTGAATAGTTGCATTTGTTCGAGAAAAATCAAACATGACATTGATACAAGGGGGTATCGATTCCTCTCTCTCTCTTTTTCCAATGTCTTTTATAAGATACCTATTTAAAAAGAGGGTCAAATGTTCTATGTGCCGAGGGTAAGAGTGTCAAAATCAAATCAAATCAAATCGTTTAAAACGAAACTGTGAAACCGTTTAATAAATGGTTCAGTTATGGTTCCAAAATTGAGGCCGTTTAGGTAAACAGTTTGAACCGAACCAAACTGAACTGTTTATCCGAATAAACTGTTTAACACTCTTAAATGTATATAAAAATGCCAAAAGCCAAACAAAAACCGTGAAAATCGTTTAATAAATGGTTCGATTACGGTATCAAAATTAAGACCGTTTAATTAAACGATTTGAACTGATCCGCTTAACACCTATAGTCGGGGCGCAGGCTATGCTTAGACACATGGGGGTGGACGAAATGACCACCCTGCCCCTCTGAATGGCAGGCCCATGTGTCACTCTCCTTATATTATTAGGAGAGTGACGGCATCATCCGGATGTGAGTTGGCTAGCCCTAACTTCCAAACAAATTATATGATGGACAATAGTATCCAAAGTTATTAATGTAAATAAATGATTTAATAAGTAAAACTATTCCTTAAAGGCAAATTTTCTTTTACACTGTTTTATTTCAACGTAAAATATTAAAAGAAATTTATAAATTTTATTTATATATTTTTTCATTTGATTTTTTTTTTCATATGTGACCAATAAGAATATTAGAACATGATTGCGTGAGGGAAAAAATCTAGACATATGATCAGGGTTTTAAAACACGGAATTAGTCGAATTGGTGTTCAAGAACCTAAAATTGGTAATTAGATCCAAAAACAGGAAATTTCTAGGGTTTTTGAGTGTGAATCGACCATACGAGCTGATTCCCAATTCTTAAAACACCGCATATCATGGGGTGGGAGACCTTATAGGTGCCAAGAGTCTCAACGATCAAGCAAGATACAGTCAAGACGTCAAGTTGTTGTTTAATTTTAAATTGATTTTACTTTTCAATTTTTGTATTACATTTCAGTAAAGATTTTTTCTCTATAATCTTATATAATTTTGTATTGATTTTTAATAAAATCCTGTAAAATATTTTATGGTGAATATAATCAATGAATTTTTGTTCAAACAATATTTTGTATATTTTATTTTTGTTCAAATAATATTTTGGGATAAGGCTATGTTGTTGTTGTTAAGTTTGACGTGTAACAGATAATCAATAATAATATAAGTAAAAATTGACGCAAGCAATAAGCATCCCTAGGGAATTTCTCCACATTATGGAACATCAACAACAAAGCTTTATCCCAACTAAATGGGGTCGGCCTCCACATTATAGAACATGAACAATTATTCTCTACCAAAATTACCTTATCAATGAAATTAAACTTTCACCTAATGTCCCCGTCTAATTAGTTACATTGTCATTCAAATTCAAAACCACAAAAAAAGTAATTTTCTCCCTCCCATTACAGATGGTGTGTATTTTGAAATTGGGCTTTATATGGATCATTGGGCTCTCAAGTCTCCACTCAGTGAAGAAGAGCCCACACCACAGCCCATATTTTTATCTTTTAATTTCTAACGTCGTACCATAAGGCAAAGAAGAGGTCCGAAGCCAAATCCTCAGGATAAAAGTACAAACTTAGTACTCCACGCCCACCACCAGAAAAACAATACAATGATTGATTTATGAGTCTATCTCTATCCTCAAAATTTTTTGAATTTATTCTTTTCTTTTCTTGGCTTCCAAACATAGTCTAAAGGGCTCAAATTAGCATTTACATGGACTTCTTCGCTCTCACGTGTCTTTCGCAACCATGTTGCCATCCCCTTATGGATTTGGATTACTCTCACCCACTGCTAAGTGCTACCACATTAGCATTTTGGGGATTGCCTTTTGCTTCCCCTTCTTCACAGGTAGAGGGTTCATCAGACATCGTTAGGGGGGGATGGGGGGCAGAGTTCAGGAACGGGGGATGCTTTGCTTAGCATATATTGGTGGTTGTGTATAATCAGAAATCTTACTATGGTGTGCAACTTTACATTGTTTTGTTCTGCAACAATGTATTGTAACAGCGTTGGAATCATAAGCTAGATCCCAAATCGGAGTTCCAATCACAAGCCATATAAGAGTAGCAGCAACAACAGTAGCGGAGGGAGGAGCAGCAACAACAAACAAATAGTGGCACTAATGGAGGGAGAGTAGATGTTGAAGGGTGTGCTGTAATGGTGGAGCGAGCAGGAGAGGTTGAATGTTGTCTCGCAACCAAGGTTTTAAAACACGGAATCAGGGATGGAATTGGCCAGAATTAGTGATCAGTCCTTAGATCCAAAAACAGGGAATTTCTAGGGTTTTTGTATGTGAATCGACTGTGTTGGATCGGTGTAAATCAGGATTGCACAACCAATTTTGATCTGGTAGGATTCCCGATTCTTAAACCCTAGTTGCAACCAGTGATGACTGGTGTCAAGATCCGAGAGAGAGAGAAACTCGGACAAAATCTTGCTTTTTCTTTACACTTGGGCAAGTCTACGTGACTCTTGATCAAATTTTCAATATTCTTTTACTCGTGTGTCTGAGCCGACTGAACGCAAGTACCACATGACCAGACATTGTTGTTTTTCCCTTTTCTTTTGGACTGTCACATTTCCTCTCTTAAAACTCTTCATCACATTTGTTTACCTTCAATTGTCTAAGTGGAAAAATAAATGAAGAGTAGATAAAATAGCAATGGTAGAAATTTACATCAAGATAACTTGTCTAAGCTCAGGATGATCCGAATTCATTATAATGTGAGGTGTCGGTGATTTGAATACAAATTTTAAATGATTTATATAAATTACTACCTTCATATATTGTTTAATATAAGACAAATTTCTTACTTAATTAAATTCTCTGTTGATTTAATACGCTAATGTTGAAAAACTTAAACAATGTATTCACATTTGTTGCAAAAATATAATATTTGTTTTGAAGCATGTTAGCAAAACATGTGACCATTTAATGTAATTTGTTTTAATTTACTATGTATTAGTTACTTGTTGAACTTATAATATACTTTGTATGTGAATCCTATGGGTTGATTCCTAGTTTTAAGACTAATCCGCTAGTAATTATCTTATTAAGTAGGCATGGAATTTTTTGTTGACTATATAGATTTTTTTATTTTTTTTTTGGTGTGGTTCTTTTAATAGTTGGTTGATCATTATTTCGTCCTCATGTTGTTGAGTTGATAAAACAAAAAAAAACCCTTCATCACAGCTTATAGAGCGATTAGCTCTATAGCTATGTCCATCAGAGTAAAATGATTTGTGATGTAAATAAATAAAGTTGAGTTGAAAAATGGAATATTAAATAAGGATTGGATTTTGTTTTTAATAAAAATTTCGGTCATTATTTGAAACTATTTATATCAATTTGAGGTTTTTAGGTGTGAAAAGAAATACAAGATAATATATTTGCAAGGAAGCCTATTAATAATAAGGGAAAGAGACTGCCACCCGGTCATGCAAGTCACGCAGCGCATGCTGACCCTGCACCAGACACAGGAGCTTGTGAAATGGCTGCCACACCCTTGGTTATTTCCATCTTTTCAAGGGATGCGATGGTCATTACATGCGCCACTATGTCTGGGCACAGGAACGGCGTGCTGGTGCAACCGGGTGGCATTCTTTCTCCCTAATAATAATAATAAACGAGAATATTTTTCAGATCAAGTTGTAAAAAAATTAAATGGCTAGACAGTTCTTTAGGTCTAAAGGATAATTTGCAAGTTGTTCTATAATAAGCATATCAAAGCCCAAACAATTGTCTAATAAAAAAAAAAAAAGCCCAAACAAGTGATTCACCTATATGATAAACTAGGCTAAAACCAGTTGCAAATAGATCCCAACCATATAATATTTTTCTTGATTTCTTTATAAATTAAAAAAAAAAACCTTCCACATAACCTTGATCATATACAGATTTTATTTTATTTTTCCCCCCTTTTTTTTGGTGGGGAGGGGGGGGGAGAGGGATATATATATTTTTAAGGGTGGGGAAAAATCTCTATCAATCAATATATCAGACATGTGGGTCGTTATTGGGCTAAGACCCACGTCAGAATTGGGCCCAGATATGAAACTGGTCCTGGACAAGAACCCACTAATAAAGCCCGCGGTCCGCTTGGATGACTGGCTATTTCTTAGATTCCCCTTTTATGGGCCAGAGATCCCATGGACAACAGGTAGGAAGTGTCATGGTTTTCTTGGCCCACTGGGCTAAAAAGTGGCCCAATTGGTATGCCAAATTTATCTGAACGGCTTGTTTTATCTGTGATATTATTATATTTCAAGTTGCCATCCAAGACTTTCTCAACATGTTGTCAATATCATTCTATGAGATGCGGCGGTCATTTCGCGTGCCCCTGTGTTTAGGCATAGGAGTGGCATGCGCTGCGTGACCGGGTGGTGTTCTCTTTCTCATATTTTATTCTAATTTTGAAGAAAAATCAACTAAATGCGTACTTACATGCATAGTTTATTATTATATGTTTCTATAACATAGTGGGGGAATATCTTTTAACTATATGATTACATGGGCCTAGATAAACATTACCTGATTACCTCATACAATTTACATAATTTTCTTTGATGTTACTACTAATAATAATATTTATTTCAACTTCCCATGATCTAATGCTTGCAATCATTTAGTTTAGGTTAGGTTAGGTTGATTTATCATCAAACCCCTACTAAACCATGCTTTATTTTGATATTAGTGTGATAAGTTTGTTGTATTCTATTTGGTGCTTATCTTTATGAAGAGGGTCATAGGTTGTTTTACATAAATAGTAATCTTTTGTAAGTAGCTCCTAAATCAATTCTTGTACTTAGCATCATATGCTTTGGAAAATATTTCAATTTCAAGGGATATAAAGTGTAGCTTTTGGAACCCTAAGTTGCATTGTCTAATTGCTCATCCACTTGACTAGATAAAGCCTTTTGTTTTGGATGTTTGTTTTCTATTCTTTGTTGCATTATGATTGATGGTGTTTCTATACATCTTATACATCTTATTATTGATTTTTTCTCATTAAAGTTTCTCAATGATAGTTGTATGCATGACCTGTGACATTTAAACATGCTACCACTTGTTATGATAGACATTTTTTTTTTTGGAGGTGGGTGGGGGAGGGATCCATCTTATAGAAGACACCACATTCACCTCGATGGTCAAGTTTTAGTGGCAAAGTGTCACAAAAAAACAAAAGTTAAAAAGCAAAACACAATCACACAAATGTCATTAGATTCCATTATAGTGAAATGATACTCACCATCCAAGGGTTGTAAAACATTTCCCCTATTAGATGAAGTCGATATACCCTTCTCCGTTGCCTAATTCCCTTTCCCGCCCATTTGAAAGTTGTGATCTAAGAATTCTCCTTCACTGCGGCTTAAGAAAAACTCGATCAAAGTTTATGTTCACCTTTTTAGCCTTTTTGTTTGTTTTAAATTAAAATTTTACTAATGGAATGGGTGTGAGGTCTTCTAGATTTTAGGAGTTAGAGGAGGGTGTTACATGTTTTTTGGATTGTTTTTCCAACGGGAAGGAGGTGGTATTTTCTTTGATATGTTCTTCTTTTTTTTTGTGAGGTTTGTTTGTATATGTCTAACCCTAATAAAATTTTGTTTATCAAAAAAGACTATATAGAACCAAAACCAATTATGAATATCTACCATAAAAAACATTAGTATATTTTAGAATTTATGAAGTTTTATTAAGTAGTTCTTGTTTTTGTTGTGCCCTTTTATACTTAGTTAATACAAAAAAAAAAAGCTTTTTTTTAATATATATTTTTTTTTGGTTTCCTTTTAAAAATTTTCTATAATAATTTCCAAATTTCTTTGAAATCCATATGAAGTGCACAAGATTATTAGTTTTATATTTAGTACCACCACACTATCACTGCCTTTATAAATTACTCAAACTGTCCCTCTCTCTTCTACCAACATTCATTTTTTTTATAGATATATATTTTGTAATTAAAATTAAATTAAATGTCCTACTTATTATGAAGCTATAAAATGTAGTTTATAAGTATATATAAATTTTATTTTAGAATATTAGTGGTAGTGAGCCCCACCTTTAATTAAATTAGTTTATATATTTAGTTTAAAATAAGCAAGTAGGGTATTTTTATCAAAAAATAATATATTAGTAAAATATACTTAAAAATAATATTTATAATTAAATATTATAGTATATTAAATTATATTAAAATCTTAGTAACTCCTCATTGGTCCTTCTAAATATAAATAACTCTGTGAATTATTTTTAAGTATAAATACATTATATTAAATTAGATTAAAATCTCTCATTGCTATTTTTAAATTCAAATAAATTTATATAAAAACTATTTTTTTCATCCACAAACCACTCCAAATCCTTATCCAAAGAAAAAAATAAAATAAAAAGAAAATAGGAATTTTTAAAAAAAACTATCACATTCAATGGACACTATCCCTTAAAATGACAGGTGACCCACAAGGACACACAACACATTAATTAAGACTAATTCAAATGTGACCCCACCACCATTTCTATGTTTTACACACTTGTCAAATAATATCATCACATCCACAAGAAATTTATTAAAAGAAATAGAAGAAGGAAAAAATTTGTAACAATAAGTTCTATAAATAAAGGAGAATAGAAGATGACCCTAAAATAAGAATCCAACCACAATAATCCAAAAGAGATGGATGGGTATAGGAGGTGGTGGGGACAAACCCATCTTATCTAAACTTTCCTTATCCATCAGCTTTATGTCCTCATCAACTCTATATATATTATTTGAGCAATGGCTTTGTTGTAATTAATGTGTACAATGTATAAACGCGTCATCCTCTCTTGTTTTCTTTTCCCCTCAACCAAACAAGATTAGAAAGGCTATCTCTTCAACGGGATGCCATCGCAATTGCCAAAAAAATTAGGTAAAGCAAAACTACAAGCCAAGAGTGAGAGAGTGAGATTATTCCATGTGGGCCATATCCATGTGTTGAAATTTTTAGATAAAGGCAAAGGTGGGACCTGACTTTCAAGAAAATAGGGTTTGGTAGGGCAACAAAGGAGTTTTTCAGGTGAAATCAACCCTATTTCACAATGTCTTGTGACGTCTTGCCCTAATTAGTTTATAGGGATCATAGGTTCCCCACTCCCACTTTTTCTTGGGCTAGCTTTGCTTCCTATCATTCTATGGGGCCTGTTGTTAAAGATCATTATTGGCTGTGAAATTTTATGTCTTATCAGATTTTCTAGTGAAGTGATGGGAAATGTGGACCTTGTAAGGAAAAAGCCTATTTGGTTTCCTTAGTTACTTTTCTGTGGCAATCCCTATAATTTGTGTTGCTGGAGTGGGAATAAAGGAGTGCCATGCTTAGCTTCTTCTCATAAAATTTCAAAAATCAAAGTGTTGTTTTTTTTTATTTTTATGAAAATATAATGACACAAATCACACACCAATCTCAAAAATTAATCCATTTTTAGGATCGTAAAATAGAGAATTTTTATCCTATGCAGTTACTGTATAGTGTAGTATTGCATCGAACGACGGTTGTACATACCATGTGGATCATGTGGGGCCCACTATACCACATGGTCTCTGTTGCACCGCACGATGCAGTACTGCACCGTGTAGTAACAGGAGAGGATAACGATTCGTAAAATGGCTAATATAAACAACATTCACCAAACGTTAAGTATCCGGCCTAGGTGAAATTTCACTAAACGTTGAGTACCCAAATGTCATTTATCCTGTTATTACTTTATTATTCTACCCCATCCTTTACTACCCTTTCTCTCTTTACTTTTAGTGCATCTTAATACCATTACATGTGAAGTCAAAGACTTAAGTCAAAGATTTTTCCTTTCCCACCCCTTTTTGCCCACCAAACAAACGGGGCAATAAGGTTGAAATATTCTTTTGTTACATGGTTATTGTCTCTTAGAATTTAGTGTGTGAGACGAGACTCTCTAGAGACAAAGTCTTAATCATACACATAGGCGATCTTGTCTCCTCTTCACTTTAGATCGACGATTCAAATTGAAGTTATTGCAATTCGAAGTGCTCTTGTAGAAGCTATGGTTGCTGTTTTTTTTGTGGTAAATATGGCTATTGGTTTTACTCAACTTCAAGTGGAATCGGATTGCAAGGAGGTGATCAGTTATATACATGACCAAATTCGATTTCCACCTTATGAAATTTTTGTTATAATTTTAGATATTGAGAGACTATCCTCTTCTTTTGGTTCTATTTCTTTTTAATGTATTCCACGGGTTATCAATGGTGTTTCAGATGTCCTGACTAGGAAGGTCCTGTCTATTATGAGTTTGACAGTTTGACCAAATTCTACTTCATGGCTTCATGATCTTAAAGAATCTGTAGTTTTAGACTATACACATTCTATCTTTCAATGAATCTTCTTTCTATCGAAAAAAGAAAAAAAAGTCTTAACCTCCACCCAAACCTTAATTAGTAGTTTTTAGCTTTTTACTTTTTCTCTTACAATTCTTTGTCTTCCACCTTCAATTCCTTACCCCTCCCAAAGGAAACTATTGCATATTCAATGCAATGGTGGTGTTTAGTAGAGGGACTTTTATTATGGAGAAAATAAAGGAAGAACAACAACAGAAAAGTAGAATTATATTTTTCCTCAAGATAGATACCCTGAAAAACTTATAAGGTATACAAAAATTAGCATAATCAATACATCTATCATGAGGCTCCCCTGAAACTAGGTATTTAAAAAATGGCCAAATGTTCTCTGTGCCAGGGATGCAGGCTGTCCCTAGACACATGGGGGTGGGCGAAATGATCACCCTGCCCCCCCTTCTAATGGTAAACCCATTTGTCTAGGCGCAGGTTGCACTGTGACACAAAAAACATTAGCCCTTAAAAAAAGGGAAGAGAAGAATATGCAAATGTGTTTTTGCATGAGAATTGCAGTCACTATCTCTCTCAACTACATGCTGTTAATCTCTCTATTGTCAGTGTATCTACAACCACTGGTACCTAAAATCTTGACTAGCTAATGGTGATGTGGTACAAGGAATCAAGGATGACATTACAGATTACCAAACAGGAAAAAAAAAGAGACTGTATAGAATACTATAATGCCATCTAACCATTATCCTAGTTATCATGAATTAAGTGAAAACACTATATTGATTTCTTAGTACAACTGACAATTGTAACCTATGCACTTATTTATGACCCTTGGATGATAAATAATTGAAGGCAAAGGGCATTAATCAAGGCCATGTTCTATGATTAAATGCTGGTCTTTGTACTTACCATTGATTGAGCATTAAGTTTCAATGGCCCTACCACACAAGATTAGGTGTACATGCATTAAGGTGCAATTGCCCTTCCCCCCCCCCCCCCTCCCCCTAAAAAAAAACTCAAAGGAAATTAAACCTTAATGGGTAGACAAATTAGGAGAAGAAACATGGCTCACTTAAGAGTTAAGATAGATGTATCTCAACAGTCCACCATATTTAGGGATCTTTATCCCTGTTTGGGTGGGGTCTACCCCCTCTTATTACAGGCACTAGGGAACTTGACCTGACAGGGAATTGTAGGAGAAGCCAAGTGTGAAATTTTGGATCATACCTCAATTATTTGATCCACTCCTACCAAATTTTAAGCCTTGGATTTTCATTTGTCCTAAACCTTGTTATAACTCTTAGCACATTATTTTAAAAGTTAAAGTCAAAGTAAAGAAGATTTAACATATCTTAATTGAACCAGGAGTCATTTCTTATTATTTCTAAAAACTCAATTTTGAAAATCCTCAAGTATTGTATTTGAAAATCCTCAAGTACTCATCTACCTTGGTGGGTATACAACCCTAGTTAGCTTTGTGAAACCAATGGGCCCCATATATGTTTATCCAAGTAGGTCAGCTATAGTTTTTGCAATATTATAGAAATGGATATAATATTTGATTAGATCCTCCATGTTGGCATCCTTAGCCTTTATTTTAAGGTTTAATATAGATTGATCATGAATTAGAGTTAGAACAGTAGTTCCAAACTTATTATTTGCAAACATAATTGTATAAAATAATTCTAGATAACCTAAAGCTGATATAATGACGTAGCAATAAAATTAGAAAAGTGAGAAATTAATAAGGGACGGATTGTGGGAGCATAGGCATGCCTAGGGGTGTCATTCGATCGATTTGGATCAATTTTGGTTTGATTTCATCGGTTTTGATGTAAAATGAGTGAGTTCAAAACTAATCCAAGAAGGATGCATCGATTTTATTATGTTTTTGGTTTCAATTTTGGTTCAGGTCAATTTCGATTCGAGTTAGGGTTTTAACCTCCTAGGCATGCCATGATGCCTGGGATACCTTCACTTTATTGAATTATTGGTTGAGGAGTCCAACTCAAAAATTCAAATTATTAAGTGAAGATTATCAACTTAGTATATGAAATCATCCAAGATCTCAAACTTAACCGATATGAGATTATTCCCAACAGATAAGACCCAAGGACTCACAAGAGTGCCCTCAAGGCCTAACTGCCCTAACCATGCAATATAAAAAAACAAGAAGGGTAGCCTAATAATAATAATTGGCAGAGAAAAAGGGTATTAAGGTGGGGCCTACTCTAAAAAATGAGGTGATATTGGTTGTGGGGATCCCCTCATGAATTTTGACAGCCCACCTACCCAACGACCCCCACCACATCCCACCCACAGGCCCACCCATCCAAAGAGCCCAATGCAACATATTTGGGAAAATAGGGCCCACAATCGTCTCAATGTCATGTGGTAACCCTCTTCTCAAGTCTCATCTCTCAACTGCTATTGACCTGATGGAAAACGACACACCGCACACTTTTTTACTAGTAAGTAGTAAGTAGTTCTTGCCTTTCGCTTATGTGCTCCTGCCTTGCTATTGGCTAAGAAATATTGGGCCCACAAGTGGGATGGAGAGAGATAGATTCAGGGTAGTTCTAACGTAGGCCACACTCTCGGACAGAAATTTTTCTTTTCTCTTTAAAAAAAAAAAAGGATCTTGAATTAAGAAAGGATCTTGTTCCTGGAACTATATAATCAGTGTTTTACCTGTTCTTAAAAAAAATTGTTTTATGTTCAAATAGGGAATGATAGGTCTACTAAACCTAATCTGATCCTTAGATCTCTTTTTTGTGTCCCTATCTCTTGAGTCCCAACCAGTGGGTCCCACCTAATTTCTAACCAATAATGTGGCTGGAACATAGCTTAGGCACAAATTTCTGCAACAAAGGATTTGGGGTGCTTAATTTCATTAATCAGTCTCCCTTTCTTTTCATCTCTCAAATATTTTCTTGTGAAATTCCCTGATGCAGGTAACAATAAAAAGATAAGTCACAATTCTCACCTTGAAAATTAAAGGGAAGATAAGTGAAAATTTAAAATTTAAAAGGGAAACTTTTGTAATCATTAATTACCTAACTTGACTCTATGAATTAATTAAATTTCTATTCATATTTATTAATGATATTTTTTAAATGTAATTTTTATTCTACTTTTTAAATCAAAGGGATTTGAAGGATTAGGATCGTCTCTAGGGAGTAGGGAACGCCTAGGGCGTTGTCAGCCGATGGGCTATGCTGCACACATTCCTAGGTGTGCACCGAGATATGTGCGGCATAGCTCAATCGTTGAATGCCCCCTGGCAGTATCCTGGGCATGCGCCTCCTTGGAGACGAGCTAAATTCGGATTTAAAGCAAAGTAAAATGAAATTTAATAACCAAACATGGAATGATATAGAGTGAGTGATATAATCATGTGGGATAATGATTATAAAACTTTCTTTTTTATGTTTGAAAATTCACTTCCGATCCCTTTAATTTCCCTTACTTGCCTCATCACTTATAATCTCTCAAAGTCAAGATGATAAGGTAAATCCACCAATTCCATATATACTTGTGACTTTCTACTTGTATTTAAACAAATACATGTAGAAGTCTGGTATGTACTAACTTCTTTGCTTCTTTAGGAAAGCAAATAGCCCAACAATATAAAATAACTAACTAAGAGAGTAGTTACTTGAATAAGAAAAAACCATTATAACGAGCTATCACCGTGGCACAAAAAAGATAAGATAGTGTTGTATATAAGACAACAAATTATTATGAAATTGAACTTTTCATTACCAAAATTATTTTGACCCTCTATTGTACAAACCGATGAACACCGGTTTGTATAAGGCGGGCAGCATCATCATGGTGACAGACTCGATGTAAGCAACCGTGATTAATCAAAGAAAAATCCTAAATAAAATGAAAATTAATAACATAATATGGAATGAAATAGAGTCGGTGATATAATCATGTAGGGTAATGATTATAAAAGTTTTTCTACCCAAAAAAATGATTATAAAAGTTTCTTTTTCATGTTTGAAAACTTCACTTCCAATCCCTTTAATTTCCCTTACTTGCCTCAATTATCATCTCTCTATCTCAAGGTGATAAATTGACCAATTCCTTACTTTTGACTTCCACTTGTATTTGAATAAATACGTGTAGACATCTAGTACGTACTAAGTTCTTTGTTCCTTAGAAAACCAAATAGTCTAATAACATAAAATAATTGAATTAGAGAGTAGTTACTTGAATTAAAAAAATGGATTAATTTTCATATAACCATTACAGCGAGCTATCATCGTGGCACAAATTGAAAAGACAAGATAATGTTGCATATAAGACAAAAGATTATTATAAAATTAAAATTTTCATTACCAAAATTATCCTGACCTCTATTGTACAAATTGATGACCATCGGTTTGCATACAAGGGCAACATCGTTGTGGTGACAAGCTTGATATAACCAATTGCAATTAAACAAGAAAATCCCTAGCTAAATAAATTATATGATCAATGTAGCTGGTGATGGGTTCATTGCAAGGGATTGGAGGGAGGTGGAATCAACCAACCACTGATCATAAGAGTAATTTAGATACTAGATAAACCCATACCATTTTTAACTTTGAGTCATCACTCATTCCTCTTTCTCTTTCTAATAATAATAATAATATAACCAAAGAATATATATCAATTACTACTAGATTTATACCATAAAACCAAAAAAATAATCACTAGACAATAATACATATATAGGGTCCTTTTAGGCGTTACTATGCCTGGTCCTCTATCATATAGACTAACTCATGTATTGTCATGTGGCAAATAATGAAGTGTTATAATTTATTAGACATATTGACGGGAAAGAAAACCCATATATTAGGTAAACCAAATGTTATTTTTTTTCTTATTAAGTACACAATTATTTATAATCAAGAGAAGTCCTACTTGACAACAACATCTAATTTTTTAAGTGTGAGAGTGAGAAGCTAAGAATGTAATATATAGATGGTCATTCTAATCCTTCCCTTGTCAAGACTTAATTCTTCAAGGTAAATCACCAGTTAATATAAGCTGTTGGAGTACTCATCTGATCATATTATTGAAACTTTGATATTTTGAAAGGTCTTCCAAACGAGTTTCGATCGAGAAGTGAAAAAATTAGAGAAGAATAGTTCCAACATAAACCATTTCCTTTGTGCATACTTTTTCTCATTTTGACTGTTCCCATCATCAATAGTAAGTTTGGGTGGTAAGCATTCTAAACAATGAAGTCTAAGATCACAGGTCAAGAAGGTACTTTGTGTATTGGTTAAGAACTACATATAGTGAAGTCATGCATGCTATGGAAGGGATTGGACCCAGTTTCTCTTCATCTATCCTATCTGACCCTCTGATTAGACTGAAGAAGGGTATTTCAGACCATGAACAATAGGAGGATGCATGAAAATTACTGATGAATACAAAGTCCAATCATAGCATTACATCGCCATTGATGAAGGGCTTCGCTCTTCACCCTGGGTGAAGGAAAACTTAGCCTCACCATGATAACCTATCAAAACCTTGGTACTTGGCAGCATGCAAGAACTTAAACAACATCACTAAGTTGAATGATCTTTCTTCAAGTCCTCTCATAGCATAGAAACCAAATGGTCAACTTCTCCTTAAACCAATTATATAATTAAGAACTTATTTTCTTCTTCAATAACATGTAAAGTATCATTGCTAACCAAGTCATGTCAAACTAGTTTATGTCTCTAAGACCATTTCTACCTTTGGACTGACCAGTTCTTGCTTGATTTAACTTAAAGGTTTGAAACTTTACATTATATAATCAGACCAAGTTTTTCTTCAGCCATGGTCAAGGGAAATCTCTTGACCACGAAGCTTCAAATTTGCACGGGAGGTATTGAAAGAATATTTTAAGAAATATATTAAAATCCTATAAGGGTTTGAGAACCCTAGGATGATGTGGTGAACCTTCCAGTACAATAGAGGATAAGTTTTTTCTTTATTAATTATATAATGTATACAGTGACCATTTCCTCCTTTGGACTAGTCAGTTCTTGTTTGATCTAACTTCAAGGTTTATGCCACTTTATCTTATTAATCTTAAAATTAATATAATATATCTTATCAATTTTAAAATTTATATAATATTTCCTACTAATTCTATCCACATGGATTGCTAATGTCGCAATTCTAAGCATTGGATTAGATATCTAGGTTTTTACCAAAAAAAGATTAGATATCTAGGTTGGTAGATGGTCAAATTTAATGCCTATCACACACAAATGTAATCTCTTGTTGCTTTGTTTTTATTTGTCCAACTTCTCTGCACTGGTACACCTGTTTAAAAGAGAAAAAAATAAAAAATAAAGAAGGAAAATATTGAAAATTTTGATTGTTTTCTTAATTAGGTTTTGTCTTTATGTTATATTGATGGGTTTTCTTCACGGTCACTATGCCTATTGAAGTATAGCTCTTCATTATTTACCATAAATTATACCAATCAAGCATTCGTACAATTTCAGGGATTCGGATCCTCTCCAATGAGGGGATCCCCAATGAATGCCCAATGAGGCATCCAACGGCAGGGCTGCCGGGCACACCTCCCAGTAATGCCTAATTAGCACGTCCAGGCAGCCCGGCCGTTTGGACGTTTCATTAGGTACTTATTGGGCGATCCCCTCCTCTCGATCCGAGTTTCAGCTTAAAATGAGGAGAGATAGTAGCTAAATTTTTTTATAAAAAATGTCATTTTGTATTTTATAATCATCTCCATTTAATGACATTTTGGTAATTTTACTAAACCTTTGAATTTGAGTTTGAGCAACTTTCCTTATTTGGCCATTGAGATCTATGTGAGATTCTCTATCAAATGACTAACCCATGTATTGTCAAGTGACAAATAGTGAACGTTAAGTGAAGTTTAAGATTTCTATACATAATTAACAACCATGAACTTCACTAGAGTAACCCCACCACAACATTGACACATCTCACTACTTGAAAATTCAGGATCCACTCATGGTGGATGCCATATGGGCGGCTCACACCCATTCCTTATACGGTCACATACGAGAATGGGATCCCAACTCGAAATCCAATGTGTCTTGCCATGGGGAGTCTATAGTTGATGAGACAAGGCTACATCAAATCCCCCATTTTGATATTGCTTGTCCTTTGAAATACAAGGTTTTGAGATTAGGGTTTTCTCTTTTCTAGGAAATGCAATCCCACTACATCTTTCATATTAAATCATTATAAATTGAACAAAGGGAAAAAGGGAAGAAGTTGGTGTTGTTGGCTGTTGCTCTAACATTACATTTGTTATCAAAGCTTGTTATTAACTTTTCCAAATCACAAGAAAGAAAGTGTACTCACAAGAAATCAAAGTATTTCAGAATTGAGTCACAAAAAGCTAATTATAAGAAGCCCATGTTCCAAAAGTTCTTTAAAGATGAATGGGCATTAAAGAGATTCAATAATTTCAAAAAATACATCATTGAAACAATTCTATTGAGGAATGAGGAGAACTGAATAATTGTTTTATCTGATTAAAGTCATTTAGGAGAGAGAGAGAGACTTCTTTTGTTTCACTAAAGCTCCAACTGTTGAGGCTGTGCATCATTCATGGGAAACACGAAATAATTGAACTGTGAACTCTGAAATTGGAAAATTGCAACTTTAGATCAATAGGGTTGTCAAAAGTTGGATTGGAAAGAAATCATGACCAACATTGATCATTGATATATGAAGCTTCATTGCAATCCTTTCTGTTTTCAATCCAAAAAATTGGAGAGTGTAGATGGATGGAATTCAAAGCAGTACACTGTATTCAATCGGCTATGATGTATGGTATGGAATGTTGGGCAATTAAGAAACGTCATATGGATAAACTAAGGGTAGCGGAGATGAGAATATTGAGATGGATTTGTGGGAAAACTAGGAGGAATAAAGTAAAGAATGATCATATAAGAGCTGAGTTGGGAGTAACTCTGATACATGATAAGCTTCAAGAAAATCCTTTGAGAATGCATGACTAGGTTCAAAAGAGATCTTGGGATGCCCAGTTTGGAGAAGTGATTTTGTTCAGATGGAAGGTACCAAAAGAGCAAGGGATAGGCCTAAAATAACCATAGGAGAAGTAGTGAGAAAAGACATGAAAACTTAGGCATTGTACCATGTATGACTTCGAATAGAACTGATTGGAGAATAATGATCCATGTAGCCGACCTCATTTAGTTGGAAAGACTATGTTATTGTTGTTGTTGTTGTTGTATTTGAATTTGAATTCAAAAATATTTGAGTATATAATTTTTTTCATAAGTATTAATAAAGTATTATAAACTAATACATTATTTCTACTTGATTATGATATATATATATATATATAAATTGGGAAAGAGAATGCTACCTGGGCGCATGTGGTGCACTGCCCTTGTATCCAGACACAAGGGCGCACAAAATGACCGCCACACCCCTGGAAATTCCGAATCTCCTCCTGTGTCTGGGCGTAGGAGCAACACACCACACGCGCCCAGTTAACGTAGTTTCTCTGTATTAAATTATAATCAGAACAAATATTCTCGAAGTGGATACATCAATATTTGAATCCATATTTGTTTATCATATCGCTATACCAAAAGGTATCCAAAATTGTATTTGGAAACCAACTGTCAGAATAAATGGATATGAATTCGAATCAAATCTAGAATTTCTATCATCCATGTACAACAAATATCTGAATAAATGAATATGAATTCAAATTAAACCTAGATTTTCGACTATCCATTTAGAGCAAATTTCTGAATAAAAAAAAATGAATTCAAATCAAAATTATCCCTTTGCAGCTCTATTCATCGTTAGTCGTTAAAAAGCAGGTGTAAAGATCTTTGCCGAATCCTACATGCATAAGCAATATAGTTACTTATTGAATGGGTGCAATATAGGTAATTAATAAAATTAGATGTGACGACTTTGGTCTAAACACCAACCACCTGGTGTTCGATGGTTGGTGGTTCAGAGCAAGAGTCAGCAAATATCTGAATAAATGAATATGAATTCGAATCAAAACTAGATTTTCGACTATCCCTTTACAGCTCTATTCATCACTAGTCATTAAAAAGCAAGTGTAAAGATCTTCGTCGGATCTTCCATTCATAAGCAACGTAGTTTACTTGTTAAATGAGTGCAATACCGGTAATTACTAAAATTAGAGGTGACGACTCTTGGTCTGAACCACCAACCACCTGGTGTTTGGTGGTTCAGACCAAAATCAGCAAATATCTAAATAAATGAATATGAATTCGAATCAAAACTAGATTTTCGATTACCCCTTTACAGCTCTATTCATCGTTAGTCATTAAAAAGCAAGTGTAAAGATCTTCATCGGATCCTTCATGCATAAGCAACATAGTTTACTTATTAAAAGGGTGCAATACCGATAATTACTAAAATTAGAGGTGACGACTCTTGGTCTGAACCACCAACCACCTGGTGTTTGGTGGTTGGTGGTTCAGACCAAGAGTCAGCAAATATCTACATAAATAAATATGAATTCAAATCAAAACTAGATTTTTTACTATCCCTTTACAGCTCTATTCGTTAAAAAGCATGTGTAAAGATCTTTGTTGTATCCTCCATGCATAAGCAACATAGTTTACTTGAATGAGTGCAATACATGTAATAACTAAAATTAGAGGTCGCAACTCTTGGTCTGAACCACCAACCACCTTAGGTGGTTCAGACCAAGAGATGAATTCGAATCTAAACTCGATTTTCTACTATTCCTTTACCGCTTTATTCATTGTTAGTCATTAAAAAGAAGCTGTAAAGATCTTCGTCGGATCCTCCATGCATAAGCAACATAGTTTACTTGAATGAGTGCAATACAGGTAATAACTACAATTAGAGGTTGCAACTCTTGGTCTGAACCACCAACTACCTGGTTTTTTTGGGTTAGATCAACCATCACTTGGTTCCCCAGACCTCCAATGACCGGTCTCGTTCATTTTCATTTTCAAACCATTTTGTAATAATTTATGAAATTGATTGTTCAACAAAAGTAACATGAAAAAAATACGATGAATCAACAATGAAGGGCATTTCAAACATTGAATATATAATGGATGAAGGGAAAATCTTTCACCATGAAAAAATAAATGTATGGTGAATAGGTTGGAGTCTTGGAGACATGCCATGAAGAAACATACTTAAGGTATCTTTGACGAGAGTTTAATTGGCTTTCATGCCGCCCCATATTTTCCAAATATTAACCCGACCCGACCATGTTCCACCTTTGCTATAGTAACCCACGACTTCAGATCCGCACGATTGAGGAATTATACCGTTTACTCGAGAATTTTACCCTTAGCACTAAAACTATGGGACCTACAAAGGGGAAAAAATATAGCTGGTCCCACGCTGACGCTGATGCCCCCAAACAAACACCACCTTCCATCATAATCCATTGTGGACCCCACTACCCCACATCATAATCATTCATACTCCTCCAACGTTCTATTCAACGGTTATAACCGTCACCTACTACACATAGTTTCATTGCTTTTTTAGTCTACGGTCGGGATTGTATGATATTTTTCCTAAATAGTCTTTTGACGGTTTTACCCACCCATGGTGAAACTATGGGCTCAACGACAACAGATTCCCATCACTATCCAATCAGGAATAATGATTCTGTGTATCCGGCCTTGTTATAAAACCGTAGGGGATAAGGCTCTGGAGATCTGCGGTGTTCATTCGTGCAACTGTGCATGCATAGGAACATGACCAGTGAACATCCAGATTTTTATAAAAAAAACAAAAAAGTGAACATCCAGATTTGTATACGGTAGATTGCTTATCTCTTTGGCAGTATTAGTAAGGGTAAATCTGTCATTTGAGTTAGAAAAAGAAAGAGATAAATGTGAATTTCAAATCCTTAAAAGTAAAATGGACACGTGGCGCCATCTTCTACTCCCAGGAAGTAACGCTCTTTCGTAAAAGGAAAGAGGACATAACAACGTTCGGGGTTGCAGACGCACAGTACGGCCCGTCCGTGCACCGCGTGCTTCGCAAAACGACGCCAGTGAATTGCTTTGTCCGTGAAAAGGGGGGGATCTATATGACCATTATACCCCTCCCACGGTCCCACACTTCCACCGTTGGGTTGGAGTTTTGACCCGAGCAGACTCAGATTTTGAGTTTGGGTGTAACAAACCTTAACTCATCATCCATGTTTTCGGTAGATATTACGTAAAATACCACTGTAAATATTGAATACTACCGGAAAACGGGGGATATTCAACCTCTATCCTTACAAGATATAAGGGCATTTCTGGTAACTAGACATCAGTCATGGAGCGTGTGGATGAAACCCTTTTGCGTCAGAACCGACCTATCGTGTCATCGTGTGACCGCTGTAACCTGAACCAACCCCGGTTTGGGCTGAGCCACGTGACAAAGAAGCATTGCCACGTGAGATAACCACGTGGCAGTCTCATCCTAGAAGGATTCGCTGCGCTTCGCTTCGCAAACCTCAACTTCCCTTTTTAAAAAGGGCAAGTCGGGCAGTCCTTGGTTCGTCTTTATTCCCTTGCTCTCAGAGAAAACACCCACCCAACCGAAGAAGAACTCCTCGTTTCTCTTACGCTCCTCAACTTCTTAGCTGATAATCTCGCCGGAAATCTCCGATTTTCAGCTTGAAGATGAAGATTCCGGTGGACTGTTATTTCTTGTGTCGCCGGAATGTCCGTATCTCCCTTCCTCACCTTCATGTCTTCCGTGAACCTTGCTCCAACCGTTTGTGGAAACCCTAAGCAAAAGCCACTTTCTTTTTCTCTAATTCGAAGCAACAAGTATAATAATCTGAGAGGAAGGTATCCATTTTATTTGGACTTTCTAATTTTTGTAGATTAATCGGTTTAGGAGCTTCGTTTTTTTTGTTCTTTTGTCTGTGTGTTTGGATCCGATTTTGCTATGCTATATGACCTGTTTTGGTCCGATGAAATGTTCTTTATGAAGAGAGAAGATTGGTGTTGATCTCGAATATAAACGAGAATTAGGTCTCTGTCTTGTTGATGTATCAATAATGCCTTCGTCTTTTATGACTACTTTGGTTCAGATCTTTCTTAGCTGAAAAGAGATGGTAGATGTCTAGGAATCTCATTTCAATTCAGCAAGCCTTTTGAGATTGTTGTGACCATTTCAGTGCTTTCTACTTTTAGTAATTTTCGGAATTGAAGATGCGAAGAACATAGACGGAAGATTCTTAGGAGTATAGGACCTAGTTGCACAGGAAGAGTCATTTTTGATGATTCACCAAATTCCTGGTATGGGTTTGTGATCATCCACTGAGATCGTCAGATTGGTCTTCTACTGAAACTATCACTCCTCGGTTCGAGTTCTTCTAATGGAGTGGTAGGTGTAGGCCTCAGTCTCACAGCAAAACCGACCTTGATTCCGAGTCACTGAGAATTTTGAGAGCAGAGTTGGACAGGCAGAAGTAGTTGTTAATCACTTCTGATCTCGTTAACCATGCCTTTTCCAATGAAGATCCAGCCGATTGATTTTAATTCCTCCGAAGTATTAGTTCGAAACGATCCAGTAAAGCCTGTCATGAAATCGAGACTTAAGAGGCTATTCGAGCGACAGTTTCCGAGCGTTTTGAGGATTTCATCGGCCGACAAGCCCGGCGTCGGTGAAAACAAAGATGTCAGTAACGATTGGGAGCCGAGTTCTGTATGCTTGGCAAATATGGTTCAGAATTTCATTGAGGAGAGCAATGACAAACAGCCAGCGTCAGCTGTAAAATGCGGACGGAATCGCTGCAATTGCTTCAACGGAAACTGTACCGAGAGCTCGGACGATGAAGATTTTTTTAATGTCTTCGGCGAGTCGGTGGCGGCGGCCTCTTCTGGTGATGCTTGCGAAATTCTCAAGGTGAGTGAGTATTTACCTGAATCATCATAATATTCTTGCTATCAGTACCACCACCAAGAAAAAATGATAATAATTTTGTTTTTAGTTATGAATCTCTTCGGTTAGAGCGGGAAAGAAGTTAAGTTTTTATTTTCTCGTAAAATTGAATAAATTTTTTCGTTGTATAGAGCTTGATCCCTTGTACTAGCATTGCCGAGAGAAATCTTTTAGCTGATACTGCAAAATTTGTTGAGAAGAATAAGAACTGCAAGCGTAAGGAAGATTGTAGAAAAATAGTCACCGACGGACTCATTACTCTTGGGTACGATGCTGCAATCTGCAAATCTCGTTGGGAGAAATCTCCTTTGTATCCTGCAGGTACTTGCTTGTGTTCTTATTTTTTTTTTAATTCAAATGTTATTGATTTAATCTTAGTTTCCTTTCCTATGTGCAATAAAAAAGGCGCCTTTGTAGGAGATTTTATGGATATGTATCTACCGTTCTGCTTATCGCACTTTCTAAGATTTCAAACTAAAACTTTCACAGGGGAATACGAATACATTGACGTGATCGTTCAAGGGGAACGACTGTTAATTGATGTTGATTTCCGGTCAGAATTCGAGATCGTTCGATCAACAAAAACTTACAGAGCGGTTCTACAAACTCTCCCGTCAATCTTCGTCGGCAAACCTGATCGTCTCCAACAGATTATCTCCATCATATCAGATGCCGCAAAGCAGAGCCTGAAGAAGAAGGGAATGCACTTCCCACCGTGGAGGAAAGCCGAGTATATGAGAGCGAAATGGCTTTCTCCTCACATTAGAACAGCAGCAGCTTCAGCAGCCACATCAACAGAAACAGAAGTTGAAACAGAAAGCGAGAAAAAGTCGAGTTTAATCACAAAGAACTTTTCTGGCGAATTCGAGCTGATTTTTGGGGAAAAGATCTCGCCGTCGGCAACTGATTCCGGTGAAGCACCGTGTTCGGAGAAGGGAATTTTTGAAGAAGAGGAGAAGATTAAAGTTGTGGTGTCGGAATGGCAACCACCGGCGATCAAACCGAAGAGTTCTCGCGGAGGAGGCAAAATTGTCACCGGTTTAGCTTCCGTCCTCAAAGAAAAGCCATAAAAAATTTTGTTCTTTATCATAATTTCGTACAATCGTTTAACCTTTGTTGATCCAGTCACCCTTTTTTGTTTTTTCCTTCCAAGGGTTTGTAAGAAGCAATGACTGTAATCATCCGATATAAGTCATACAATAATAATAGTAGTAAAAATAACAAAATTTTATAGTAACTCCCTCCGCCTCTAGCCCTCTGTCTCTCGGCCTGTAAAATTTTTGTTCTTGGAGACCTGTTTCTGGTTCTCCCTCAAATTGAGAAATCTCCCAAAAAAATGTGAGAATCTTTTAGGTACGTGTGATCCTGTATCCATTAATTTTTGTTTATGTTCTTGGTTATTGTGATCCATTATCCATTATTTTTTTGGTTATTCTTGTTTGGATTCATTTTTATTTTCAAACTGGTCTGCAAATCTGCAGTGACGGTTCCTCGAAGCCCAAACAAAAGAGTGTGAAGATGAATAGAAACTAGAAAGGTTCATCTCTCGATCTCTCTTTTTCTAATATTTTTTACCATCTCTTGAAAAACTTTTAAATTAATTTTTTTCGTTGAGTTCCAGGTTCTGACGATGGTAGCTCGTGCCGTCTTGGACGCCGTGTGTTGTAGTCAGAACACAAAATTTGCGTGAATTGGTGACGACACTGACGACAGATGATGAACAATAATAAGACATTAAAAACTCTCTTTCTCTCTTTCTCTCTCCCTTGGAACGACTACTTTGTTAACCACTTTTGAAACCACCGTTCGATCCGCTCCCCGTTGGTCACGAACTTCATTATTTTCTGTTGATCTGCGTGGCATCGTGGGTGAAGATTGAAGAAAAGCCTAAAACCTTCTTTCTTTCTTACGAATTCATTCTTACGCAATAGCAACCGAAAGGTCGGTGCGAACCGCAAGATGGAATAAGGTCGATTTGGGGGTTTGAAAACTTTGAATACTGGGTTTTTTTTTTTAAATGACGAGATTACCCCTCTTCCCTCTTTTTTGCATAGGAACTGAAAATGAGATTCCTTGAAAACAATGATGGCTCTTCCCCAGTTCTTGAAGGGCTGGATTTTTGAGAGAGAGAGAAATGACCACCCACTCGTTGTTTTGGAAACTGGGTCCAACTGCCAATGGTTAACGTCTAGACTTGGACACCCGAGACCCTTGTGCGCATTCGGGGCCCCGAAGTCACCCTCGCTCACAATAGTATTTGATGGTCTAACGTACGCCTTCAGTTTGGATTTCTCACCTCATTTTAATTTTTTGATTGTTTTTATTTCTTAATTTATGAAACAATCATTGTGTCTATGTTGTATTTATATATATATATATATATATATATAGAGAGAGAGAGAGAGAGAGAGAGAGAGAGATTTTTTAAATTTGAATTTAGGTGTTGGAGATATTTGAGGTGCTGTGGATGGTGGGGGTCAAAAGTATGTATATAAGGGTATATAGGACTCTATGACATTATTGAGTATTAGATGGGCGGTTGTGGGTCCCTTACTCTATAAGGGAAAAATAATAAAAGCAGTTTGGCTAAAGTTTTTCAATAATAATGCTTTCTGAAAGCAACCTCTTACCTACTTTATTATTATTTATTTCTCTTTCTTCTTAACTTGCTCCGGCAGGGATGGGAATGGGAATGGGAATGGAGAAGCTATGGTTAGATTGCTTCAGATAAATACCACCTACGTTTAGTTAAAGCTGCAAGAAGACAAAAGTTTTGAAAATTTTGTATAATACAATAATCTTCCATACCATATAAATTGAAAGTTGAAACCCTCCACCTTATTAGATCTTTATCCGTTCAGGTTTTGTTTCTTCAAATTGTTTTGTTTTTTTTTTTTTTTTTTTTTTAATTCTAATATATGTAGTCTTATCTATAGGGTGTGCCACGTGGTCCCATGTTGGAGTTAGTTGACTCGCCGTTTTTTTGATTTGCTGTCAGTATGACAAAGGAATTAAGAAAATAAAGAAACATTTCTAGACTAGCACATGTCAAGTGTTTAGTAGACTAATAATATCTGTGGGGCGTGGTATTCATTTCAATTTTTTTATTTTGATTGCTTTAGCTTTTGTGTAGCAACGATTCTGTTTTATAAAAGCTGATTCTGAGTTGTTTCTGGATTTTTGGAGTAATTATGTATCAACATTCAACAAAAAAAATAAAAAACTGTATGATAAACTTGGAAAAAAATTATTTCTACCATTACAGAAAAACAAAAGAAGAAATTAAGATTGTGAGTTTAGTTCGATAACCGGATGAAAAGTGGAGTTGCAACAGAGGTCGTCGTCAGTTGTTGTAGCATAGATCATCAGTTGTACACGATCTCTATATTTCTTTTCACAACAAAGTTGTGGTTTTATTCCTCAGTTTTTGTTTATGTTTTTTTTTTACATACAAGTATTTGTTGTGTCAAAAATGGCCATCAAAATTGTGCCGAGTCTGGTTCATTTCAAAAGCACAAAAACAAAAAAAAAGAGAACCGGTGCTACCATGCATGTTTTGCCCTGTTTCTATTCTAAAACAAGATGAGAAAAACAGAAATGGCATGTTACCATACATAGCTTTATTTGGCAACAAAATAAAAAGTATTTTTTTTTTTTTTTTTTTTCATACTAACCATGCTATCATTTACAACGACAACAACTCAGCATTATCCCAATTAAAATAGGTCGACTATATGGATCCTTGTCGTCCAATCAACTCTATTTAAGGTCATACTTTATACAAGGCCTAAGATATACATGTCTTTCCTCCCTTCTCTCCTAAAGTTATTTTAGGTATGCCCTTGGCTCTTTTAGCTCTTCCAATCTAAATCGAATCACTCCTCTTTACTAAAGCTTTCAAAGGCTTCTATTGAACATGTCTATGTCACCTCAAACGACTTTCTCGTAGTTGATCATGTATTGAAGTTATTCCCAAATCAACTTTAATA